>NC_043019.1:23356922-23501922 GCF_006345805.1 Octopus sinensis | reverse complement strand
TTGCAAACTCCCTTGAAAATGGACAAAATTAGGCATCCTAGTGTTATTAAGTATTTGTAGGAAAAGGGTTTAGCTCCCAAGGACATTCATGCTTACATACTTTCTACATTAGGGGATGACGCTCCAGCTTTATCAACAGTGTAAAAATGGGCAGCAGAATTTAGGAGGGAAAGGGAAAGTCTTGAAGATGACCCAAGGTCTGGACATTTTGCAACTGCCACCACTGGAGAAAACATTAATTGTGTTCATGACATGGTGGTGGATGGCATGTGATTGACTATAAATCAAATAGCCAAAGCTATTAGCATATCCTGCGAGAGAATTGAGAATATTCTACACAATGAACTTGGTATGGCAAAGATTTCTGCTTGGTGGATGCCACATCTTCTGACACCTGATCAATGGTGCACCATGCTAATCACATCACAGAAAAATCTGATATTACACACAATATTTATATATATATAAATACATTACACACATATATATATATATATATATATGAGCAAAACGCCCCCCACCTCCGTCCAATGGACGGTGCTGAGTTGTCAAACATTTAAACCAAATTTTCTCGAAACAACTTGTCCGACTGTCCCATAGGCCTTCCCTTTGAGAAACACTGATTTAACCTAAATTTGAGGCACCAGCAAAAGAAGAAATAAAGATAGACTTTTTTGCTATTCCAAGAAAAATGATTTTACAAATGCACGGTCTCATGGCTTTATCGATCGCATTCTCATCTGGAATCAATTTTTGTAATTTTTCCAAGACTTATACACGCCCTGATACCGTCGTTATCTACATATCAAATCTGAGCACAATCGGATGGAGGATGCCCGAGATCCTAGAAGACACACACACACATACACACAGAAGGAATTTTATATAATATATATATATATATATATATATATATATATATATATATATATATATATATATATATATATATATATATATATATATATATATATATATATATATATATATATAATAATATTAGGGAGTATAACTCCAAACTTACAGGGAAAAATTCAATTTAGTACTAAATCAAATTTCATAGTATAAATATATAAAATATGAATTAGAGATAAAAACCACTATTATGCAACTCAGTGATAGACATAAACCAAAACATAAATAACAAATAGTATATATATATTACATATTATATATATTATTTGTTATTTATGTATTGGCTTATGTCTATCACTGTTTGAGTTGCATAATAGTGGTTTTATCTCTAATTCATATTTTATATACATATATATATATATATATACAGGGTGTTCAGGCTAAATTTCATGATGTTTTATGGCTTTTGTTTTTTTTTTTCAAGAACAGCTTCATGTACTGGTGAATAGCTGAAGATATTAGAGAGCATAAAAATTAAAGTTGTATTGACATGGAGAACTGGAAGCCATCTGAAGATTTACTCCAGCTATCAAAATGTCGACATAATGACCGCTGCTCAATTCTGTGAACACTGTGAAGGCTGAAAGACATGACATGGACAGGTGTATTGGAGACAACAAAGGAAGGGACACAGCAGATATTTTGACTGTGTCCCCACACTGGAATTCATCCCCATATCTTTGGACAAGACCTTAGTCTCAGTGCTGATGGCTATGTGAAGTTCCTGGAGAATGTGGCCAATCCCAAATTTGGAAAGCTGAGGGTGGCTACTTTGAGTAAGCTGTTATCTTCCAGCCATAATCTAGTTGATAATTTTTTGATTTTTTTTTTTAATAGTTTTTATTTTTGAATGAAATATGCTTTCTTTTCCTTTTATGCAAACTATCAAATTTAGTCCAAACATCTTGGAAACACACACACACACACACATACATACACGCATACACACACAAGCAAAACCAGTTAGCCTGGAACTATAATAGAAGGCACCTACCCAAGTTGCTGCGCAATGGGATTGAACCCAAGACCACATGCACCTGAATGTGTATTTATTAAACACACTTATGTGAACTAAATCTCAATTTATACACTCAACCGTTTCTTTTTGAGCAATTCATTCATTTCGCCAGTAAATGTTTGATATGCAAATGAGCAGTGGTGGGCACAGCTAACCAAAAAGTTAGCTTCACTTACAGCTAATCTGCTAACTAAAAAAAGTTAGCTTTGCAAATACTAAACCGCTAAACAGGTAAAAAAATTAGTGGAAGCTAATTCTAACCGATAACTGCTAACTTTTATCATATAAATTTAGTTTTGGTTTGGGTTTTTTTGGCTCTAAAACCCTTAAAAACAGACCTAAAGTGTAAAATTTTCATGTTGTAGCTTAGATACAGAGCTCTCCAAAAATGCCTTCAAAATATCTTTGTCCATAGAGAATAGGCGTTCAACTGCAGAACTGGATGGGGTGGCAGTGTTATACTTGGTAAACAGGTCAATCAAGACCTGCTCACACAAAAAGGCAACTTCAGTCAGGACCTCCATTGAGATGGCCTCCAGCCAGCTTTTCACCAAGTTCTGTGCCTTGGATTTCAGAGTGACTTGTGGCTCCTGCTCTCCCAGAACCAAGTGATGTTGCTGAAAAAATCCTCCTCCTCATCCTCATTGCTGGTGGTGGTGCTGCTGCTGCCCTCTTCATTGGTCTCCATTAGGGCTGTCTCTACGACAGTCTCCATGGCATCCATTGCTTTGCTAACCTGGCTGTTATTTTACTGTTCCAATCAGAACAGGTGAAAATTGGGTTGGAAGGCAGCAGGCAGCTGGCACTCTAGGTCTTCTAGGAGGAGCCCTGAGCTTTTTGTGATGCCTGCTAGTATCACATCTACCAGAGGACTGCAGTACAAGAGATGTTTGAACTTATCCTCCTTCAACTTCATGATAGCAGCCACTACAGTTGGCAGAAAGCTCCCAAGATAGGCCTGGTCCTTCCACACCATTTTATCCAAGGTCTTGGACACATTAGACATCACCCGGGTATACTCCATTAGGAAATCGACATCAGCATTAGTGAAGGCCTGCAGCTTCAGCCGTGTCATTAACCTGTGGACAGCTCTTTTATTCTTCTCCAGTAGGTTGTTGAACAACATAGTCATAGGTAGAGTTCCATCTTGTACTGTTGGGGACCACCAGCCTCCTCTTCAATGCATCCAGAATACTCTTTGCTGCCACTGTGCTGTGGCTCTGCAGATTCCACAGCCACTGTGCCTTGGACATGGCCTTCCTGAAGGCTGACTTGTCAAGAGTCTTGTCGGCATCCACACTGGCTACCGAGCTGCAGGTATGGGCTGCGTACTTCATGTGCACTGGTAGGTTTAGGCCCAGACCACTGGTTTCATAAAAGATGGCATCAACAGAGATGTACTCAACTTTATCCACGTCCAGGTCCACATCCTTGATGCCTTCTACGTCTGGATCAGCAACAGCCTCAGGAATGTCTGGCAAGAGTCCAACTTCTGTACCAAACTGAATAAATACCTTAACAAAGTTTTTGCTGTTGTCTGTCATAGTCCTGGACACCTTGTCTTGCAGATAGAACTTGTATTGGATGTCCACCATAGCCTGGGTGAGAAATCAAAGATGTGATGTCCTCTGAGCCAAGAGCAGGCCAGGATGGTGTATTGTCTCATGCAGGTCTTGGGGTTCAGCCAATGTGCCATCATTCCCAGGTAGGACCTGTTGTGGGCTGACCAACAGTCCACAGTGGTTGCCACCCCGGGGACATCCTTAAGCAATCTGTAATTAAAAAATGTTAAACTGTAAAGTGACATAAGTTGTAAAGTTAAAAAGTTATATTTATATATATATATATATACAGTGGGGGGAAATAAATATTCATACATGTCAAAATTCTTTTATATTTTCAAATATACATAACACTGTACCAAGAACTTTCTTTTTATTATTCTATTATATATATATATATATATATATATATATTCTTTTCTTTCTTTCTTTTACTTGTTTCAGTTCATTTGACTGTGGCCATGCTGGAGCATCGCCTATAGTCGAGGAAATCAACCCCAGGACTTATTCTTTGTAAGTCTAATACTTATTCTATTGGTCTCTTTTGCCAAACTGCTAAGTTACGGACATGTAAATACACCAGCATTGGTTGTCAAGCGATATTGGGGGGACAAACACAGACACACAAACATATACACACATACATATATATACACATATATGACGGGCTTCTTTCAGTTTCCTCCTACCAAATCCACTCACAAGGCTTTGGTTGGCCCGAGGCTATAGTAGAAGACATTTTCCACACAGTGCCACACAAGGTGCCACACAGTGGGACTGAACCTGGAACCATGTGGTTGGTAAGCAAGCTACTTACACACAGCCACTCCTATATTCTTTTATTCTTTTATGTGTTTCAGTCATTTGACTACACCCATGCTGGAGCACTGCCTGAAAGAGTTTTAGTTGAAGAAATCAACTTATTCTTTGAAAGCCTAGTACTTATTCTGTCAGTCTCTTTTGCTGAACTGCTTTGTTATGGGAACATAAACACACCAGCATTGGTTGTCAATCAAATGGCAGTGGGGACAAACACAGAGATGTACACATAAATATATACATGTATATATGATGGGCTTCATTCGGTTTCCGTCTACCAAATCCATTCATAAGGCTTTGGTTGGCCCAAGGCTATAGTGGAAGACACTTACTCAAGGTACCATGCAGTGGGACTAAATCTGGAGCCATGTGGTTGGGAAGCAAGCTTCTTACCAGACAGCCACGTCTGCGCCTATATGTGTGTGTGTGTGTGTGTATGTATGTATGTGTGTGTGTACATATATATATATATATATATATATGTACACACACACACACACACACATACATATATATATATATAGGGAGAGTTTATGAAAAAAACAAAAGACGAAGACAGGTGGTGTACAAAACAAACAGATGTATTAGTATAACGCTCAGGAATAGAAAAAGTCTTTTATGTTTCAAGCCTACGCTCTTCTACAGAAAAGGACACAGAAAACAAGGAGAGAAAAAAATGTGTGTAGTGGCTAACGATATATATATATATATATATATATATATATATATACATACATACACACACACAGGTGAAGGATATAAGATGGGTGAAGGACATAAATATTGGCAAGCAAAACATTAAAACTACTGCTTTATGAACAAAGGCCCTGGACATATTTGTTCTTCCCTGATTTACCAACACTGCCTTATTGTTCTTGCTATGGTCAGAAATGTAATGAGATAGTAATTAGTCCATTGGCAGCCAGCAATGAATGACATCCTTGTTCATACAAATTGTGTGATACAAAAATAAATAGAAATAAAATAAACGAGGATGTATTTTCTGGTCGATTCTTCATTTCTTGTATTGATTCCTCATTCCTTGTGCCATATGTGGCAATGTAAGAAATCAATAGAAACAGCAATAATAATTACACATTCTTCTCTGCAGCTGTGAACTGTACAATAGACATTTTATTGTAGTTGTTGTTGTTGTTGTTGTGGTGGTGGTGGTGGTGCAGTAGTTGTTGTTGCTGTAAGTGATGGTGGTGGTGATGGTGATCGTGGTGGTGTTGGTGGTGGTGTTAGTGGTGGTGTTGGTGTTAGTGGTGGTGTTGGTGGTGTGTTGGTGGTGTTAGTGGTAGTGGTGGTGTGGTGGTGTTAGTGTTGTTGTTGTTGTTGGTGGTGGTGGTGTTAGTGGTATTGTTGTTGTTGTTGTTGGTGGTGGTGGTGTTGTTGATGGTGTTTAACACCAGGTTGACCCTGTTCCAACCAGCCTATGACCAAAGCCCTTTTATCCATAACAATCCCTTTTCCAGGTTTCTAGGACTATATTACCTCATATAACCTTCCTGTTTCAAGATGATAGGGTGTAATTTTGGGAAGATTTACTTGTTATTTTTAGCAGATCTAGCAACCATGTGATACAGTTTATGTCTGTTGTTCTATCTCCATTGCCCAACATGTTTCTGTATAACTGTTGTTGTTGCTGTTCCTGTTGCTGTTGTTGTGGTCATTGCTGCTGATTTTGTTGTTGTTGTTAAGCAACAAGACGGGTAAGGGTGATTAGGTGATGGTCTAGGGATTAAGTGCAGGAGACCCCAGACCTTGGAAAAGAACAAAAAAAAATTTGGTTGTCTTGTTGTAGTCGAGGGCTCTTCATTGACGCCCGACACCACTGGGAGGTGGCCCTCGAAGTCGCTAGAAATGGAGATCTCCAGGTCCAAATTCTTGAACGGCTACTGCTGTTGATGCTACTGTTGTTGTTGTTGTTGCTGCTGCTGCTACTGTTGTTGTTGTTGCTTAGTTCCTTGCCAGCCATGACAGAACAAACACCTAAGCCTTGGTTGTGTGTCTTCTAGATTCTAGTGTTGTTGATAATGGAGTGAGCCAAGGTGGGTTTGGCCAGAATGTGACAGCTGTTGTGCTTTGATGTACCATTGGTGTCTTGTATTTCCCAGCAAAGTGTCTGAAGCTTATTGATGTGGCTAATATATTGATATAGAGGCTGAGCCAGATGTCACACGCAATATAAGTTCAATTCGCTCTGGAATTGTTAAAGACGTACTTCAATTTTCCTAAAATCAAACGAAATAAATAAAATTATGATGAATACACACATACTTGTGCATGGTGAACAAAATGAATAATACTAATAATGATGAGTGGCTGTGTGGTAAGTTGCTTGCTTACAAACCACATGATTCCGGGTTCAGTCCCACTGCGTGACACCTTGGGCAAGTGTCTTCTACTATAGCCTCGGGCCGACCAAAGCCTTGTGAGTGGATTTGGTAGACAGAAACTGAAAGAAGCCTGGCGATTTTTTTTTCCTCTGTCTTCCCTTCTCTGGATCTTTCCTTCTCCTATGTTTCCGACGAAGAGCTCCGCTCGGAACGTTAAACCCTCCTTCTTCCCTTCCTTCCTGAGCGTCCAATAATACTATATTTGTTCCACGTCCTCGCGTTGTTGTGTTTTCTCTTGGTGTTTTCATGTTTGGATTAACTATATATATATATATATATATATATATATATATATTGTTATTGTTATTTACAATAGATAGTATATAAAATATATAGTATAATATAATATATAAACAGATGTTTATGAAAGTTATAAGGATATTAATTTTACAATCAATATATCATACAGTTATTACAGTTATGTCAATATTATTCTGCATACACATGAGTAAAGTATATATGCATATGCACACATACATATACGCACAAACATATATATATACACACATATAAATTTTTTTTCCATTTAAACATACTAATATGTACATCCGTATTATATGTTTTTGAATGTAAGATAATTCACAGACTGAGTGAAAAAGTGGTAAGCTTTCTTCTCCGTTGTTTATTAATATTGCAGTAGTTTAAATCTTATGGGGATTGGGGAGGGATTACTTTTAATCATTTACTTAATCTAATTGGTTAACAATTTTTTGAATTTCTTTGTCTTGGTTATGGTTGGTTGATTGAAAATTGAAAGAAAACAAATTGTAAATAGAACAAAAATAGTTGAAAATGTGAATTCATATGTTTTATATATATACTATATATATATATATATATATATATATATATATATATATATAATATATATATATATTATATATAATATATTATATATATATATATACATATATATATAATATATATAATATATATATATACACATATATATATATAAATATATATATATATAATATATATATATATACATATATATACATATATATATACATATATAAACAGACAAACATACATACACACAGACATATTAATTAATTGGTAAAGTGATATATTAAGGGGATATTATTTTTATATATTTTAATATAATACATATTAGAAACCACAATCTTAGATCATGATGCTGACACCCTAACCACTCAGCCACGCGCCTCCAAATTGAATATATTAACAATGATCTAATTAGATTAGACTTAGCTACTGTTAATAAACTTTGTTGTTGTTATTTCTCTTAGCCCTAGGTCTGACCTGGTCATGTAGACCTACTACAAAAGGTGCTCCAGCCATGACCTTCCCATCTTTTATTTAGACACAGTTTATCTAAGGTTATTTTCTCTGATGAACATTCCCAGGTCAAACAGTTAGCTACAGATACCTTATGGATTTTTCCTTTTCTTGTTTAATCCAAGGTCAACTTAAATGAGCAAAACTAATCAAAACCAACCTAGTTATGACCATCTTGTCTCGTTAGGATTACATTATCTAATTTGTCCTCTTTTTAAAGGCAACCAGATGTGTTTTAAGGGAGGTTTAGTAACTATTTTTAGCTGATCAAATCATCACTTTGAGCATGGGTTCTTAATTAGGGATTTATGAACCAAAGACTGAAGATATTGGACTTGGCCTCTCTAGTAGTTTTCTCTAAATATGATAAAATTCTTGCAACTTTTTACCAGTTTGATCCTTGTTATTCATATGCAAAGCAAAACCAACTGATTGACATCTTTTGAAGTCACATTAGTTTCAAATTTTGGCACAAGGCCAGCAATTTCTGGGAGGGGATAAATTGATTACACCATCCTTAGTGCCCAAACTGGTACTTATTTTATCAATCCTAAAAAGGATGAAGGGCACAGTCAACCTAGGTGGAAATTGAACTCAGGACGTAAAGAAGGACGAAATGCTGTGAAGGATTTTGCCCTGCATGCTAACAGTTTTTTTTCTACTCTAGGCACAAGGCCCGAAAGTTTTTGGGGAGGGATCCAGTCGATTAGATTGACCCATTACGCAACTGATACTTAATTTATCAATCCTGAAAGGATGAAAGGCAACATCGACCTCAGTAGAATTTGAACTCTGAACGTAAAGACAGATGAAATACCTATTTCTTTACTGCCCACAAGGGGCTACACATAGTGGGGACAAACAAGGACAGACAAATGGATTAAGTCGACCCCAGTGCGTAACTGGTACTCATTTAATCGACCCCGAAAGGATGAAAGACAAAGTCGACCTCAGCGGAATTTGAACTCAGAACGTAGTGGCAGACGAAATACCTATCTCTTTACTACCCACAAGGGGCTAAACACAGAAGGGACGAACAAGGACAGACAAACGGATTAAGTCGATTATATCGACTCCAGTGCATAACTGGTACTTAATTTATCGACCCCTAAAGGATGAAACGCAAAGTCGACCTCGGCGGAATTTGAACTCAGAACGTAATGGCAGACGAAATACGGCTACGCATTTCGCCCGGCGTGCTAACGTTCCTGCCAGCTCACCGCCCTATCTTTTTAAGTCATATTGGCGCTTACAGGAACAGGTGGTAACTTCAGTAGTGGTGTTGATTATGATAATGATTTCATTAGTCTGGTGAAGAAGTATAGAAATATATTAAGCAAATTTTTTAGCTTCCCTCACAACTTACTCTCACGACATACATAACGAAACTAAGCTGAAAAAGAGGGTGAATGACGTCGTCTCCTCATACTGACACTCTGTAGATCAATATCGAAGGAATGCCAAAAATAGTTTAATAAAAAAAACACCTCCAAAACTTAGAGACTCCTTAATTGTTGTTGCTTTCCCTCTAAGTCTGTCCTGTTCAAATATATTTATGACGGAAGCAGTTCCAGCGGCGAATGATTAGTGGGAGATTTTCTAGCAGGTCAGGCGAATGAGAACGTAGTGACGATCTAACTTGTGTGTGATCCTCAAATCAACTTTGATCGAAAGAAACAAAACAAAAACAAAAAAGTATTATCAAAGACTTTGAAGCAATAATCTAGAAGGAGGTATAAGTGTAGCAAGAACTACATTAACCTGAAAACGTCTTGTTAAGACTGTAAGGTGTAATTTGAAGGAGATTTTGTAGCTATTTCTAGCAAGTCAATCGAACACAGACTCACTAAGTATTTTTTTGTTCTTTAATTTGAGAACAACTGAAATTGCTATTACTGACAGTTGTCAAAAGTTCTTAACTGGGTGATTCTCCAGAAATTTCTTGTGCGATATATTTATTCACAGTTGCTAGATATTTCAGGTACTTAGTTGGGTGTTAGAAGAAAATGCCTTGCAGTATCTATTCCGATTCTTTATGTTCTGAGTTCAAATCCGCCGAGATCTATTTTGCTTTCCATCCTTCCGAGATCGAAAAATACAGTACTAATCAAGTACTGAGATCGATATAACCAACCGTTCCCTTCTCAATAAAAAATTCTAGCCTTGTGTCTATATTAGAAATATTTCTAGTAGGCAGAAACGTTAGCACGCTGGGCGAAATGTCCAGCGGTATTTCGTCTGCTGTTACGTTCTGAGTTCAAATTCCGCCGAGGTCGACTTTACCATTCACCCTTTCGGGGTCGATAAATTAAGTACCAGTTACGCACCGAGGTCGATGTAATCGACTCAATCCGTTTGTCTGTCCTTGTTTGTCCCCTCTATGTTTAGCCTCTTGTGGGTAGTAAAGAAACAGGTATTTCGTTTGCCGTTACGTTCTGAGTTCAAATTCCGCCGAGGTCGACTTTGCCTTTTATCCTTTCGGGGTCGATAAATTAAGTAACAGTTATGTACTGGGGTCGATGTAATCGACTTAATACCTATGTCTGTCCTTGTTTGTCCCGTCTATGTTTAGCCCCTTGTGGGTAGTAAAGAAACAGGTATTTCGTCTAGCGCTACGTTCTGAGTTCAAATTCCGCAGAGGCCGACTTTGCCTTTCATCCTTTCAGGGTCGATTAAATAAGTACCAGTTAATTAATGGGGTCGATGTAATCGACTTAATCCCCCCCCGTTTGTCCCCTCTATGTTTAGCCTCCTGTGGGCAATAAAGAAATAAATCTGGCATATAAAAGTGTTAATGCTGTCCCCCCGCAGCTCGACTGGAGGCAGGTTCTTGTTTCCTGGAATGAATTACATTAATTAAACACCAGCGCCACCAAGCCCTCGTAGCGGGAACTAACAAGAGTGGTTAACTCTCGCATTACTCATCTCGTTCAGTTCGTGTTCCACATTTAGCAAGCACTGACCGATGTTCTACGTCCACCGAGGTGAGGTAGGCAAAGAAACATTTCTAAAGTTTATTATATTTTTTTTCTGTTTCTTATATTAATTGGGTTTATTGCCAACATTTGTTTTTCTTTGCGTAGGGAGCGTTAGTAACTTTACTTTCACTATACTCAAACTTGTTGCTTTCAGCTATTTAATCCTTGATATTTACGACGATTTCACCTAAAAAATTTTGTTAAACTAAAGCGTTTGACCCGAGCAAAAAAACGAAAGAAAAATAGTGTAATAGGTGTCAAACAACTTGCCCTAAACGAATATGGAAAAAAAAAAATGTGCGCTCGCGAACGGGAGGTGGGGGAGACTCGGAACGGGAGACTCGGAAAATTCACAACGGGAAACATTATAGTTTCACTGTGACTAGAATGTAAAGTGGTAATTATTAAATAACCACTTTACATTCTAGTCACAGTGAAACTATTTACGACGATTTATTTAATAACCGAGATGGACCAAGCATCGAACTAAATCACTTTAACCATTTGACATTATGTCTGTATTGTCATTTCTTTTGGTTCTGAACTCACTTCTCTCAGAGAGTTTGAACCCTTATCTCTGATTCTGTCAGGGTTCGTCAAATAAGGACCCAGGAGGAAGATTCCATAACATGAGACCTCTTTCCCCTGTGAAATTTGGCTTTGTGCCTCGTCAAATTAAATTATTTTTCTGGTTCCTGTAACGATCCGATAATATATTATATATATATTGATATATTTGCTTGTTTCTTCTATTCTTTCGTTTTCTCTCATTAAACATTCAATTGTTTGGAGAATAACATCTGTATTTTACGCTTGCATCTGCTTGTAATTGCTATTTCTTATGGTGTTGTGTTTATGTGTCCACACACATACATACACTCAAATCAAGTCTTGTTATTTTTTAATTGGTAACTCATTTTATTATTATTATTAGAAGTAGTTGTATTACATAACGTAGACACACACAAGCTCCATTATTCGTTAATACCCATATATATATATATATATATGTTTGTGTGTATGTGTGTGTATACACGCTTGCAGTCCACTCTCATAATTGGACATAGACTTTCTGAAGTACTTATGTAGATCTTGAGATATATATATATATATATATATATATATATATTTATATTTATACACACGTGAGACGTCTAAGAGACTATAAGTCAGGGAGAAGATGCTCTCGTATATCTGTCAGTAAAGTGAGTTTATTATCCAAAATTTATAGTATTAAATATCCCAGTCGTGATGGATATTTCATGCTATAAAAATTCAGATATGTGTGTGTATATATATAATTCTTTCCACACAACGGCAAACAATATTTTAAATGGGTTTAAATTGGGTATATGTTCTGGGTGTGTAAACAATAAATGACATATGTAATTGTATATTATTTTTGTAAGCTTGGAACATTGTACGACAGGCAAGAAACGTGATGATAATATTTATATCTTGGCTTAAAATAAAATCTACAGAAATAACTCAGTCGACAAGGAAACGCCTCCTGCGTGGTCGCTCGATCTGCTGGAAATAGCGATCGAATCTTGCTCAAATCACAGTCTGCTGTCTCGAAAAGGGCCGGGACATAAATATATAGTTCTACCTGAGCAATGCTTGTCAAAAGGGTGTGGGGATGTTTAGAACACCTTTCTTTAATTTTGGGGTTAAACAGCTTAACTCTTATTTATATTTTCCTTTTGTGGCATGACATGAAATGTTACAAATTGATTGTATTTTGCATTAAACAATTCTTCCACATCATCTCGAGTTTTACTGCAGCTGTGGAGAAATTATAAAACAAATAATAAGCACGCGTAATGTTCAGTGTATTTTTAAACTTGTAAACACTCCCAAGCACTCCAAAGTAAGTATTAATGAATATATTTCAAGTGTCCGCTTGTGTGTGTGTGTATAGTGTGTATGTCCTGTATATATATACCCTATATAAAGTACAGACGCTCGTTTTCCGTTTTCTGCCACTCCTGGAGTTTGAATTATAGATACATGTGTGTGTTTGTGTACACAAACAGTGGGTGTGTGAGCCATAAGTCAGTAACGTACGTTTGTTCTCTGCTTTTGTGAGTTCGTTCCCAGTTGAAAGCTACTTAATTTCATTCAAGACACCCATTGACAAGGGGATAAAGCATGATTGCTATATCCCATTTTGTTCTACGGTCAGTTATACAAGACTTTGTTGCTCAGCTGTAAGAAATCACAGGATATTTAGTTTTAACCCAAACACCAGTTTTTCGAAGAGCGATTTAAACATAGATGCAGGTATGGCTGTGTATAATTACATTTTCCAGTGTGTTCTTTTTTCAAAACAGAAGGATATGATTCAAGGGAGACTTTAGTACTGTTTCCAGCAGGATGAACGACCACTTAGTAACCCTCTTAGAAATCAATATAATTGATTGGTTTTAACAAGAGTCAAACAAATTATTGAAAATTTTGAATCTTTGAAATATGTAAGTCAGTGTTGATCCTAGCAAAATTTGAACTCGTAACGAAATGGTCTGAAACTAAATGTAAATCATTTAGATGATCTACTTGTTGTCTCAGCCATGTCTATACCATTCTTTAGACTTAAACAGAACCTCAGATTGAACCGACTATGGAGCTTTGTGTGTGTGTTTTGTTTTTTAAAATTCCTTTACTTATAGGCGTAGGAATGGCTGTGTGGTAAGTAGATTGCTTACGAACCCATGGTTCCGGGTTCAGTCTTCTACTATAGCCTCGGGCCGACCTATGCCTTGTGAGTGGATTTGATAGGCGGAAACTGAAAGAAGCCAGTCGTTTATATGTATTGTGTATGTGTTTACGTGTCTGTGTTTGTCCCCCCAACATCGCTTGACAACCGATGCTGGTGTGTTTACGTCCCCGTAACTTAGCGGTTCGGCAAAAGAGACTGATAGAATAAGTACTAGGCTTACGAAGAGTAAGTCCTGGGGTCGATTTGCTCGACTAAAGGTGGTGCTCTAGCATGGCCACAGTCAAATGACTGAAACAAGTAAAAGAGTTACTCTCACATTCACACAGGCACAGAAATATACATACACACAACCTCCACACATGTACACAAACACATGCATTTACATTCATTCATTCGCATTTTCACACACATACACAAGATGTTGACAAAAATTGTTTCTTCTAAACCAGTGATTCCCCACTGGTGGGGTGTGGTGCTGTAATCGCCATGAAAGTGATTCATTTTTTTTTTCCTTAGTCAATAATGAACGTTTTTTTTGTACTCAGTTTCATAATAAAAGTTACCAGTAGATTTTGTTTTCAACCACTAGTGGGACATATATTTTTCTGGAAAGTTATAGTGGGGCCTGGGAGAACATAGGCTGGGAAATACTAGTCTAAACTAATACTAATCCCAAAATTAGTGAAATCCTCTATTAATGAAAAAAATTTTTTAAATAATTTACCTATATATAATTCTTTTTCTTTCTCCACAATGACGTTGGACAAATTTTTGAAGTTTTAAAATCATCTCAGTTTTAAGAAACTTGGCAATTTGCCTGTCCTACTCTTTTACTTGTTTCAGTCATTTGACTGCGGCCATGCTGGAGCACCGCCTTTAGTCGAGCACATCGACCCCAGAACTTATTCTTTGTAAGCCTAGTACTTATTCTATCAGTCTCTTTTGCCGAACCGCTAAGTTACGGGGATGTAAACACACCAGCATCGGTTATCAAGCAATGTTGGGGGGACAGACACAAACACGCACACACACACACACACATATATATATACGACAGGCTTCTTTCAGTTTCCGTCTACCAAATCCACTCACAAGGCTTTGGTCGGCTCGAGGCTATAGTAGAAGACACTTGCCCAACGTGCCACGCAGTGGGACTGAACCCGGAACCATGTGGTTGGTAAGCAAGCTACCTACCACACATTTTTTAAAATCCTCGTAGCTCCACTTTACTTTGAGAAACAGGTCTAAAAAATCCAGTATTCTTATATAGAAGCAAACTTACAAACCCATCTCCAACATAAGTCACTGCCTGAAACATTAGACATCTTGTCTTTACATCAAACTAGTTTATTCCAGTTTCAAGCTGTTTCTATTTCTCATTAATTACTGCCTCTGATCATCACTAATTTCTGCAAATCTTATTGCTTATTTTAACAATGTTTTGGTTACTTCCCTTCCACACAACATTATCCCCTTTTCAATGTAACATGTAATGCAAATGGATGAGGACAACTGCATAAAGAATTGCTCACCTGTAATTGTGGAGGAAACCCATGGAAAAGGTAGACCTTGGAAGCTGTGGGATGAAGTGGTGAGAAATGGTCATATGCCAAATTTATTTCGTTATTGCCCACAGGAGGCTAAACATAGAGGGGACAAACGAGGGGATTAAGTCGATTACATCGACCCCATTAATTAACTGGTACTTATTTAATCGATCTCGAAAGGATGAAAGGCAAAGTCGACCTCGGCGGAATTTGAACTCAGAACGTAACGGCAGACGAAACACCTGTTTCTTTACTACCCACAAGGGGCTAAACATAGCGGGGACAAACAAGGACAGACAAAGAAATTAAGTCGATTACATCGACCTCAGTGCGTAACTGGTACTTAATTTATCGACCCCGAAAGGGTGAAAGGCAAAGTCGACCTCGTCGGAATTTGAACTCAGAACATAACGGCAGACGAAGGAAATGACAAGGATCTGTGACATCTGGCGATTTGCTGTCTTGAGAAGATACCTCAAGCGGAGTAAAATAGTGGACATACGCACAGGCATGTCCTTTCTGAACATGCCTCCCCCAACACAGTTTGTCTTCTATCAAAACTCTCCTGCAACTTTTCTTTTCAACACACCCCTTTCTCCCCACCCATGATTACCACCTGTTGCAGGTCCCTCCACTCACCCTCACATGCCTACCTGCATATTCTCTATGCCCTCACATATCTACCTTAGCCCCCCACCTCAGCCACTTCAACTTCTCTCACCGTCACTTCTTCCTATCTCTCAGCATCTCCCCTCACACGCTTATAAAACACCCCTCCATCCCCTCAGTACCACTAATATTCCCCTCACTGTACCTTGTGTCTATGTCCTGATGCATCCTCAACATCATCTGTTTCTCTTTCACTCTGACTGTTTCCCTATCTTTGTCTCTAAATCTATTGCTCCTTTCTTTTCCTACCAGAACAGCCAAGTATCTCCTCTATAGTAAGACACTTATCTCTATCCCTCTATCATATTCTAATCTCTCAACTGGCACAAAGCCACCTCCTTCAGTACCACTCCTTCTCCTAGCTGAGAGGTTTTTTGTTTTGCAAGTTATTTGATAACCCTGTAGGTGCTGGTGTCACATAAAAAGGTCTTTGTAAAGTGGTCGGCATTGAGAAACCATGACATAGAAATCATGCCAAAACAGACAATGGAACCTTGTGCAGTTATCTGGCTTGCCAACTCCGATTTCTTTACTACCCACAAGTGGCTAAACACAGAGAGGACAGACAAAGGGATTAAGTCGATTACATTGACCCCAGTGTGTAACTGGTACCTAATTTATCGACCCCGAAAGGATGAAAGGCAAAGTCGACCTCGGCGGAATTTGAACTCAGAACGTAACGACAGACGAAATACGGCTACGCATTTCGCCCGACTTGCCAACGATTCTGCCAGCTCGCCGCTGGCTTGCCAACTCCTGTCAAACTGTCCAACCCATGCCAGCATGGAAAATGGACATTAAATGATGATGATGATGATGATGATATGGTTTCAAGACACTTGTGCTACTTCGTTGCTGTTGTCTTCCTATAAACATATCCGGAGACTCTCAAACTGTGGCTTCTTGGGCAGTGTGCTGTTCACATAAATATTGTTTGTTTGTTTGTTTGTTTATTTAACATTTGTTTTTCTATGTGAGCAATGATTATAGCGGGGGAGGTACTTGAAACAAAAGTTTTATAATCAGATGCTCTTCTGGTTACTTTTTCAAGTGAGCCAGTTTTAATTCCAGAGGATTTTGAAGCAAACAATTTGCCAGAAAATGCCAACAAATGTCACTGGTGCAGTCCACCTGCATATGATGACCTCACAGTCTACAGTATGGCTTACTGCATATTGTAAACACGCACAAATATTTAGACCTTCTTTCAGTTTCCATCTATGAAAAAACCTTCACAAAGCATAGCTTGGCCCAGAGTTATTGTAGGGGACTACAGAGTGACTGAACGCAAAGCTCTGTGATTGAGAAGTAAATCTCTTAACTGCACAGCCAAACTTGCATCTATCTTCCTGAATTAAAGTTATTTTAAGTGGCATATCACTCTGGGGAGAGCTGGTGACTGTCTACTGGGCCTCTTAAAGCTCCTTTCAATATTGAGAGAACACTTCTCCTACTGGGCCTGAAAGTAGTTTTATTCTGCTTTACCAAATTTGTCTCAGAGCCTCTGCATACATACATATCTGGACCAGTAATCCGATATTATTGCTGGAGCATGTGTTACTCTTTAACCTCTTAGATACAAGAGTTCTTACATAAACCAACACTGAAGAGGAGGTGGTGGTGGGAGGTCTCTATGTGATGGCTTGCTCTGCAAGAAATAATAGCCAAATTTCTCTCAGATCATACTTTACCACCTTAATAGAGACATAAAGCAATGTAACCTTGGACATAGAAACAGACGAGGTGGTCATGCATGGAAAACCTTGTAGCCATTGTTTGTCCAATTAGTGTTTTTCTTGGGTTAAGCTACTTCAGCAGTAAGAAGTTCTCTTGGTATTTGTTGGATTTGGTGTTGTTGTTCAGCCCTAGGTCGCCTTAAATCAAACAGAACTTTGATCCAAAAAGATGGCTGGAATAGCTGTGACTATTTACCTTGTTTATTTTCTAGACATGATGTAGCTAGGGTCACATTTGTGTGTCATTTTTGAAATAGTAGGGTGTGATTTGTGGGAGATTTGACTTGTATTTCTACTAGATCAGGCAACTGTATAAAGACTCTACTCATTGGATCGTGTGTCCTTCCTTTCTTTTTTTTAAGTATGCAGGGTGTATTTTAAGGGAGATCTAGGAATTATTTCTAGTAGGTCAAGCAGTTTCATCTCAATCGAAGGAGAGGGGCTTTCTCCGTCCGGGTTGCGGATCCGTGGAATAAGCTTCCGGATGAGATAGTGAAGATGCCGATGACCGCTTGGTTCAAAGTCTCTCTTGACCAGAAATGGCCTGAACTCTTTGCATGAACACCCTCCCTGTACATAACTCCATGTCCCCCTACATGGCCTTGCTTTTTACTTTTTGAGCCAAAAAATTAACTTAACTTAACAGTCAAACCTAGTGAATGTTTCTGATTTTGTAGTAAAGATTGTTTGCCAACATAACATGGCAGTCTTGGTTTAGGACTAATGTTGCTGTAATTTAGCCGCAGGAGACATCGTCTCCAGCTGGCAATATGACACAATCCGTGTCCTCATATTTTTGAATTTGTCAGAGGAGCTGTTGTGTAGGAGCATACTCTTATGTTTATGATTGTCTTGGCTCAGGTTTTGGAATCCCTTCACTGATGTAAGCAATGGCATGAACATCACACCATCACACTTATACAATAAAAATAAAGAACTTATTTCATATCAAAGCAAAAAATGAAATAAAAGCTTGAAAAACCTCCTGTAAAGCATTAGCCACTATTTACTCAGTCATTACAGCTAATAAATATTTAGTTATGACAGATCTTACAGCTAATGTTTATAAAACTGTTGTGTACTGCTGTTACTGCTAGTGAGCGCTGTCTCTCTGATCAGCTCCGTTTCAATAAATCTCCATACTTATCCAGTCAGTGATATATAACTGTGTCTATCCCTATTTTTATTGTGGTGTCTGTTATCTGATAAGATTTAAGCATGTTTAAAGACCTTAAAATATTTGCTGACAAAGAAAGCTGACAACTACATTCAATATATATTTATATATTTTATCTAGTTTCAGCTCATGAGCTGTGGCCATGCTGGGGCACCGCCATTCAGTATTGCTACATGATTTTACTTCACGAATGCTTTTAACAATTGCCATTTGGTGCATGAGAGAGTTCGATGCAGCTGCCCTCATCTGCACCTCCTGCTGTGAAGTTGGTTCATTTGGGACACCTGACACGAAGAGATCCAATTTTATTTAAAGACATCTGCATCCACCCCATGCAGGTCTCTCAGGTTCTTTGGGAGGGTATTGAAGAGCTGTGGACCTCTGAAGCCCAGGCTATCACAGTATCTTGTCCTACATCTTGACGGCAAATTTGGAGTCCTTGGCACTATGCAGTGGCGCCCAGTTCTAGAGACAATGTGAAGTTTCTTTATGCTGTGTTGTTGTTTAGCTTCAACTTTGTCTTCTTCAATATCATTTGAGTTACTAAAATTAGGATAGATGTTGTGTACTCAACACTGAATCGACTTCCACTATGGGTCCTTCCCTATATTCTGAGGTCTTCAGGTTCATTATATTTAACATTGTTAGTTGCTAAAGAGGTGTGACCCACATACACACCATTGTGGAAGTGCATGGGTGTTGGGATTCTTGATTGAAAGGTAGCGGTTTTGATTCCTGAACTGGGCGATGTGTTGTTCTTGAGCAAAACACTTCATTACATGTTGCTCCAGTTTGCTCAGCTGGTAAAAATGAGTAATCGCATGACAGACCAACGTCCCCATCCAGGGAGGAATATATATACACCAGAGAAATGGCTCTATGCTCTTTACGGAGAAATGTGGATTAACCATTTCACTAAATCAGCTTCACTTGGATGTATTTTTTGTTTTATTTTTAATAACTATTTTTTAAAACATCTTTATTGAGGCAGACATACCCAATGAAGAATTGTATAAAGTCTTGTTATTTACAATCCTAACAAACTGAAATTAATTGAAATTGTATTTTATCTCTTTTAAGTTGGAAATTATAAAATTCTTTAACTGTTATAACCAAACTGAAAATTTTGTAATATTTATGTGAAGGTGTGTAAGTGGGTGCAGGGTATATAAGAGTGGACTTCAGCTAATACATTGCTCCAGGGCCCAAAGAACTAAGGAGGGGACCATGAACACCTAGCAAGCTACCTTGATGAAAAAAATTTAAAATAGCTTGAATTTTGATTGAACATACTGTCTTCAAGGTGATATATTAGTATATGCATATATTAGTATATTTGGGCTGTTATTGTTTTTTAGCCCCAATCCTCCTCATAATCATAATAATTATTTTCTAAATTGATTTAAAAAAAAAATACCCCCCCACAAAAAAAAGATTTTTCATGGCCATTGCCAGTACCACCTGACTGGCCCTCGTGCTGGGGGCATGTAAAAGCACCCACTACACTCTGAGTGGTTGGCGTTAGGAAGGGCATCCAGCTGTAGAAACTGCCAGATCAAGATTGGAGCCTGGTGCAGCCATCTGGTTTGCCAGTCCTCTGTCAAATCGTCCAATCCATGCTAGCATGGAAAGCGGACGTTAAACGATGATGATGATGATGATACATATATAGCGAAGCATGGTACTGGCTACCAGGTTCTTGCTCAGATCTGGTCAGTGCCAATTCATGCATATTTATATGTTTGTCAGTAGTCATTCATAGATTCAAACAGGGTTAAATGCATGATCAGTTTGCTCTACAATCAAGATGTTCTACATTTGATCCCAATACACAATACCTTGGCTAAGTTTATTTTACTTTAACATGGCACTGGCTCAAGCTTTTAAGGGAAATAATGCCAACTGAGCCATACATTTAATTCAAAGATCCAGTCTTGTCTCACACTTTGGTATACTCTTTTACTTGTTTCAGTCATTTGACTGCAGCCATGCTGGAGCACCGCCTTTAATCGAGCAACTCGAGCCCTGGGACTTATTCTTTGTAAGCCCAGTACTTATTCTATCGGTCTCTTTTGCCGAACCACTAAGTGATGGGGACATAAACACACCAGCATCGGTTGTCAAGCGATGTTGGATGGGATAAACACACATACATATACATATATACGACGGGCTTCTTTCAGTTTCCGTCTACCAAATCCACTCACAAGGCTTTGGTCGGCCCGAGGCTATAGTAGAAGACACTTGCCCAAGGTGCCACTCAGTGGGACTGAACCCGGAACCATGTGGTTGGTAAACAAGCTACTTACTACACAGCCAGTCTGCCTGAGTATTACAGAATTTTCTGGTATACAAGTTGAATTTTTCGGACCAAAATTTACAGTCCCAAAAGTTAGGTTGATTTACACACCAAATGACTTTGAAGGATTAACAATCCCGTGTGAAATACATCAGAGCATGGAAAGATAGCAACAATGTTTGAATGTTTACATTGAATGCTACATTGACTTGTCATCATCATCATCATCATCGTTTAACATACGTTTTCCACGCTAGCACGGGTTAGACGGTTCGACCGGGGTCTGGGAAGCCAGATGGCTGCACCAGGCTCCAGTCTGATCTGGCAGTGTTTCTACAGCTGGATGCCCTTCCTAACGCCAACCACTCCGCGAGTGTAGTGGGTGCTTTTTATGTGCCACCTGCACAGGTGCCAGGGGGGTCTGGCATCGGCCACGATCGGTTGGTGCTTTTAACGTGCCACCGGCACAGAAGCCAGTCGAGGCGGCGCTGGCATCGGCCACGTTCGGATGGTGCTTTTTATGTGAACGTGGCCGATGTGTACCGGAAAATATGCTGTACCTGTGGAATACTCAGTTATGTATAAAACAATGAGTAGACACTTCAGTTGATCGACTGACAGGGACACACCTTGTTGATATTGGTACAAGATCCCATAGTCCTCTGGTTATTCAGGATTTTAACTTGCTTCATACAATGTAGGGAATTAGTCATGTATCTTTACTAAGTAAACTGACCCAGTTTTGTAATGTTAATTAAGCGTTAATTTCCATTTCATTGATAATGATGTATCAATAAATTTTTGTGTCGACAAATATTGTAGGTATTGTTGTTCTTGTTGTAAGCATGAATAATGAATGCACCAATTGATTATCTTGATTTGGACCGGTCAGTCAACGAGTTGTGGTACTACTGTCATCATGCCAGACTAACTTGGATGAGTAACTATTACAGAATCAGTCAGATCTATAAATAATCTGATAGCTTGCTGTTGTTTAACCATGGGACAACTCTGTTTGGGTTGACCTCTGATCAAAAGCATTCCAGCTGTGACCACAATGTCAAACCTTTTATCTAAGTATACTGTATCTAGGATCACATTATCTAATATGTTTTAAAAATTTTTTTTATAACAGATTAAGGTGTAATTTAAAAGAAATTCAGCTGCTATTTCTTGCAAATAGAGCAACCACATTAAGGCTCTGTCATTAGTTATGATCTGATCACTTTTACTTTCTGGTGTTTTTAAACATTGAAGCATGTCTTTGACAGTTCCAGAGCAAGTTGAACTTATTTTGTGCATGACTTTTGGCCCACCCAGTATGTGTGTGTATATATTATATATATATATATATGAAAATAGTAATGCAATGCGAGAGTATTGCATTCCAGTAAAGAATAGCCCGTGGGGGTAAAATTATACATAAAAGTAAATAAATGGTACAACGAAGTACCGATATTTATCGGTACTTCGTTATTACGTTTGCTATTTCCAGTAAATATCGGTACTTCGTTGTACCATTTATTTACTTTTATATATATATATATATTTATATATATATATATGTGTGTGTGTGTGTGTGTGTGCATGTGACAGGCTTCTTTCAGTTTCTATCTACCAAATTAACTCACAAGGCTACAGTAGAAGACACTTGCTCAAGGTGCCACACAAGCCTGAGATCATGTGCTTGGAAAACGACATGCACACGTCATCTATTACGATTTAAATTAATTGTTCACCTCCCTAGCATTACTGAATCTCCATCCTGCATCAGGAGGCCACATGCACTTAATGAATGTGGCACAAGTGTGTTTGCATTGTGTTTGCCTGTTGAATAAGTTGAATAATGCTGTGAGGAGCAGAAAGTCTAATGTTACATTTGCCAAGAGTTCACTTAACTCTTGAACAATAAGTATCAGCTGAAGAAGTTGTTTAATCTTACCACTTCATACCACCAACCAAACAATTTATTTTGATGTATTTCACATTCCACAGAACTCTCCTTATGTTTTATTGTTGGTGATGCACTTTACATTTTGGATTTCAACTATTCCAGCATAGAAGATAGACATTAAACGATGATGATATATATAATGTATGTGTGTGTGTGTGTGTGTACGTACATACACATCTATAAGTATGCATATATGTATATATATTCTTGTGTAATATGTACGTATAAGTGTATATATAAATGTATTTGTATGTATGTGTATATATAAATGTATGTATATATGTATATATATATATGTGTGTATGTATAAGAGAGAGGAGAAATGGAAAGACAAGAAAAGACGTCAACAAGAAACTATGACATTACAACCAGCCAGGAACAGTCCTCGCTACTTTTGTGGTACCTGCCAGAGGGAGTGTTTGTCCAGGATAGGACTACACAGCCACAGCAGGAAATGTATCAGGACATGAAATGTAAAAGCCGGACTGGACTATTTTATGCGCAACTCCATTGTCTCCCGAGACAAAAAGGATGCCAACAACATGTATATCTATATGTGTATGAATCTATATGTATGTCTATGTATATCTATGTATGTATGCATGCATATATATATATATATATTTATGCACACATCCTCTGCAGCCTTTTACCAGGTTTTCAACTTCCTTGTCCATGCTTAGCCAGTATACAAAACTTTGCATCAGCGCTTTCATGCTAGAGATGCCTGGGTGTCCCACATGGAACTCTTTTAGTATTCTCTTCTGTAATGTCTGTTGTGGGACCACCCTCTGAGCGTATATTAGTACACCATCACATATAGAGTACATGTTCATGTCTTAGCAGTTCTTTGCATCAGACCTTTCTTTATTTCCTTTTGTTGACCACAGTTTTTTTATTGTCTCATTAACCCTTTCATTACCAACCCGGCTGAAACCGGCTCTGGCACTGAGTACAAATGTCTTGTTTTCATAAGTTTTGAATTATAATCTTCCACCAAACCTTAGTCACAATTTATGTTCCTAACACTAGCTGATTGATAACTAAGTTATTTTACTAAATTCTTTGTTATATTTAAAGTAATTAAAAGGAACACAAAGCATCTGAAAATAAATACAGTAACGAAAGGGTTAATAAATTTGTCATTTCTCGCATTTCTTATATTTCTTCCAAAGTTACTGGTAGTTCACGTACGATGTTCCACATCACTTTTTTTGTTTCTGCTTCCACTCTCAGTGCTGCTATTACGGTGTCCTCCAGTGGTTTGTTATTTCTCGGAATTAGCCTAGACAGACCATTGGCATGCCCAGACTTTTTTGAAGGTAGACATTCCATTCTATAATCATAGTTTAATAGAATGGTACCCCACCACTGCAGTCTGTTTGCCATATGTGTCAGGATTCCTTTCTTGAATCCTTATATTATTAGAGGTCTATGGTCCGTTTGCAACCAGAAACATCTGCTGTGAATGAACCTGTGGAATTTTTTCACGCTAAATATGATAACCAAAGCCTTTTTTTCGATTTGGCTACAGCACTTTTCCACCAGCAATTATGTCCTTGACGTGTGAGCTATTGCCTTTCTCCTGCCATCATTATCCTTGTGTAGGAACATGACCCCTATCCCATACTTTCTAGCATCTGTAGCTAGTATTATCTCTAACTTTGGGTTGAAATCCCCAATTTACTATTTTGTTACATGGACCCCAGTAAATCTTACACTAAATCTTACCCCAGTTAAGAACCACTGCTCCAAATGGATTGTGAATGAACAAATGGTGTGATCATGCCTGGAACTTCCTTGGTCAGACCTCACCTGGTTGAATGTGACCACAGTTGATTAAGCAATAACAAGATACCAAATGTTTACTTATTATTATTATTATTATTATTCAGGTCACTGCATGGAATTGAACTCAGAATCTTGGGGTTAGTAGCCCGTACTCTTAACCACTACGCTATATGCTAATTATATGATAATTACAAATGTTTACTTGTTGATGTATTAGTAATGAGAAGTCTTTGTTATATTGATGTTGCACTCTTACATCGATCAATCGTTTTACATTCCATAACAAGTGTGACAGCTTGTAGTTTCACACCAACCAGTTTAAAATAAGTAAATTTAAATAAAGACATAGAAGAAGGAAAAAATGGGAAGACAATGGCCAAAATGAGAAGAAAATTCACCAAATAACCCAATATATGTATGTTTATTGGATTTCTATAGAATAATTCGGTTTATGGATTCTGTGGGTTGGACTAAGGAGGAGGTTGGATCAAAGAATAAAGTGACTCTTAGTATTCAATAATGCAAGTTGTAGAATTTTTATAATCAACTGGCAGCTGTTGCTGTTCAGGCAGACATACATTATAAATAAACATATATATATTTGGTGAGAGACCAAAGGGAGTGAGAGAGAGAGAGAGAGAACGAGTTTATTTATATGACTAGTACAAAGAAGAAAGTACTGCATACTAAGTTCAATTTATGGTGTGTTCCAAGTTCAGAAATTCAATATAACTGTCTCATTGATTTATGGTATGTGTGTGTGAAAGAGCGATGTCCTTTTAGAGTTCACCTAAAATGAATTGAGGGCATAGTCAGGTGGTAGTCATATTTGCAATGAAGGACTTGCAATTTTGCAAAACTGCCATGGCCTACAACAGTGACTTATTTTACCTGTGGCAGAAACGTTAGCACGCCGGGCGAAATGCTTAGCGGTATTTCGTTTGCCGTTACGTTGTGAGTTCAAATTCCGCCATGGTCGACTTTGCCTTTCATCCTTTCGGCGTCGATAAATTAAGTACCAGTTACACACTGGGGTCGATGTAATTGACTTAATACCTTTGTCTGTCCTTGTTTGTCCCTTCTGTGTTTAGCCCCTTGTGGGTAATAAAGAAATAGGTACTATTCCTACATTGGTGGACTTGTTTATTGAGAAAAGTTAAGTGTGTAGGTGATTTTTAACTGTTCACCATGTGATACCAACTTAGAACCAGGCTGATTCAGCCACTATGAATCAAGTAGTGCTGGCCATAGACACAATGGTCTACTGGTGACAAGACTTTCATTAGTAACTGTTATCATTATTGAATATCCTGTTCCCTACACTGTCTGATTATTACCGTATCCAGTTTGGTATCTTACCTAGTCTTTACCATTCTGGATTTATTACTTTATGGGTGTCAGGATGATGAGGTTTGTGCTAATTCTAGTATTGAAATTAGAACACCAGGGAATAGAATAGTAACAAGTTGGATAACAACCACACTGTTGTATTTGATTTTCTCTTTCTCGTGTGTGTGTGTATGTGTGCATATATATATAGGGTGAGCCAAAAGTCATGCACAAAATAAAATTCAATATGCACTGGAATTGTCAGACATACTTCAATTTTTCTAAAATTGAATAAAATAAATAAAATAGTGATGAATACAAGTGTACTTGTATTTGATGAACAAAATGAATAATAATGTATACATATAAAAAAAAAAAAAAATCAAATTTTTTGGTGCATGACTTTTGGCCACCCTATATATATATATATATATATATATATATAAAACAATTGCAGCGTGGAAGGTGTTTGTAAGCCATTTAAGAAACACACAAAAGCCGTTCGATTCACTTCAACATTTAAGTTTAATTTGTCAAAATATTTTCGTCGCTAAAATCCGCGACCTGTTCACTGACAAAAATCTGTGCTGTGTGTCTGTATATATAAATGTATTTGACTGAATTTTTATATACAGGGGTTGGACAAAATAATGGAAATGCCTTAAAATTTCAAACAAATTAATTTTAATATGAGGTAGGACCACCTTTGGCAGTAATTAGGTCATACGTCCCAGTGTCCAGAGGGTGAGCTGATTCACGATGTCCTCCTACCACCTCCACTTCCCAACTGGCACAAACGCACGGGCGAGCAGCTGAAGACCTGGGCAACGATGATAAAGGAGGACCTCTCCGAACTCTCAGGTCCGCAGGTTGTTGGTCTGCGCAGATGGAACGCGAATGGCTCGCTATTTCCAGTGACCTCGCACAGGACCATCGAGCGTGGGCTGCCATGGTTCGTGATGCCGTCACAAGTAAGTACAGTCCTTGGATTTACCAGGTCCTTCAAACCATCCAATTCATGCCAGTATGGAAGATGGACATTAAATGATGACAGAGTAGTGTGGTTCAAAAAGATCTTGGTGCAGGAAGTCAGTAAGCATCAAACAAAGAAATGGCTTGTACAGATGACAAAAAGTGGATGGTACTTGATCAACAAAGCTTATTAATCAGCATATGTTATACACTTTGTCCCATATCAAAATAGATGGAAATTTCAATAATATGACTGCCGCTATACAACTCCTGGTTTAGCAATGAAGATTGTTAGTTATGTGATAATAGTGATTTTTAAATTAAAGGATGTAGTGAATTGAGGAGGTAAATCCCAACTACAAATGTTTGCAAGCCAATCTCAATATGTCTTACCATAACTTATAACACATATAAATACTACTTAGCTCTTTTTTTTGTTGAATTACCATTGGTTGTAAGTCATTGTTGCAAGAAGAAAAGTGAACAATTCACTAATTCAGCTACAACAGGATGCTAGGTGGAAACAGCTTGTCTAATGACCAATGAAATTCATTGGTTTCCACCTACCATTCAGCTGTGACCAAATGGGTAAATTCTACACTTTTTCTTTATGACAATGATGACAACTGCAAATAATTCAACCTAAAAAAAGTGTTAAGCTGTGTATGTGTTTGAGAAGTTACATAAAACATTCAGATTGACTTGGAAACATATGTAGTCTGGATTTATCTTTTCCATTCCCTTCACTCACTTTCTCTCATTTCTCTCTCCACACACACACACACACACACAATATATTTTCCATGTACCAAATTCATTCAGAAAACATTTGTCAGTTTGGGGTCTTAGTAGAAGAAACTTGCTCAAGTTGCTGTACAGTGGGACTGAACCTGGAATTAAGTGACTGCAAAATGAACTTCTTAACTACACAGCAGTATTGTATTTTTAGTTTCAAATTTTTTTTCTTTTCCTGTGTTAAATCCTGTTTTGTAAGTTTTGGCTTTTGCGTTTGTACTGAGACATCTGCAGTATACCAAGAGATGGACACATTCATGCACGCACGCATGCGCGCACACACACACACACACACACACATTTCTTATCATTATGTGCCAGTCTGCACTTACTAATCCATTATAATAATAATATTAGGGAGTATAACTCCAAACGTACAGGGAAAAATTCAATTTAGTATTAAATCAAATTTCACAATATAATTATATAAAATATAAATTAGAGATAAAACCACTATTATGCAACTCAGTGATAGACATAAACCAAAACAAAAATAACAAATAAAATATATTTTTATAAAACATATAAACTAGATCTCAAAAAGTATAATATAATTGAATAATCAATATATAATAAGTAAAAAAGCTATGTACGTTTCATGGCTACAATTAAATTCGAATTACAATTATATTTAAATTCAATTGAAATAAATTCAATTAAAATTATAATATTTTATTTGTTATTTATGTTTTGGCTTATGTCTATCACTGTTTGAGTTGCATAGTAGTGATGACTAGCTTCTTTCAGTTTCCATCTACCAAATCCACTCTCAAAGCTTTGGTTGGCCCAAAGCTATAGTAGAAGACACTTGCCCAAGGTGCTGTGCGGTGGGACTGAACCCAGTCATGAAACAAGCATCTTACCACACAGCCACGCTTGTGCCTAGCTATATATTCTACGGTTTTTGAAAACACTGATGCATGTGTGAGGATAGTCCTAGAGTGTGTGTGTCTATATTTGTATATTTGTTTTCATGCATGCTTTGTAAACGATTTTGTGGTTTTTTTATTTTTGGATGTGTTGAAACTATAATCCCCCTATCCTCCCCACCTTCACACATACAGTAAAATGACACACTTTACAGGACGTTGGGAAGGTGAGGTTTAATACTGTAACCTGTTTTTTTCTTCTTTGTTTTGTGTCTAACTTTTATATTTTTATCAAAGAAGTAAAATGTCTAGTATGAACAGTGCGTGTGTGTGTGTGTGCACGCATGCATTTGTATGTGTATATTTGCATATGTATATATGTATCTCTGTGTGTTTGTGTGTGTCAGTTTATTTCTGTAATACATTGTTGTATGTTGTTATGTGGGAAACCTGAGCTGTTTTATAGGCAACAGGATATAATTCAGTTCCATCCACTAAACAAGGATTGGTACAATTACTTAAAAAATATTCTCTGCTAAGAAGACTCACTTAAGTTCAATGATTATTATTTTATTTTATTTTGTTTTATTGTTTTTTTTTCATTTTCCTTTAGTGTGGGAACCATCCCACACTAAACTGGATGTCCATATGCATTCCTACATACAAAGAGGTATATGTATCATCATCATCATACATCCGTTTTCCATGCTGGTATGAGTTAGATGGTTTGACTGAAACTGGAAAGCCAGAGAGCTATCCATGCTCCGGATTGGCATTGTTTCTACAACTGGATACCCTTCCTAATGCCAGCCACTGTACAGAGTGTACTGAGTGCTTTTCATATAGCAGCAGCATTAGTGCTTTATACATGGAACCAGCACAAATGCTTTTGATGTAGCTCCAGCATGGATGCTTTTAATATGACATCAGCTTGTCTGCTTTTTATGTGACACTTGCACAGGTGTTAGTTATGTGACACCAACACAGGTGTTAGTTATGTGACACCAACACAGGTGCTTTTCATGTGGCACCAGCACAGGTGCTTTTCATGTGGCACAGGTGCTTTTTACATGACACCAGCACAGGCGCTTTTTATGTGGCACCAGCATGGGTACTTTTTACGTTGCACCAGAATGAGTGCTTTTAATGTGACATCAGCATGGTTGCTTTTTATGTGGCACCAGCATGTAAAATACCTGTAGAATAAAAAAAAATATTTAAAAACAAGTAAGGATTGGTGTCAGGAAAGACAACCAGCCATAGAAGACTGCCTCAGCAGGTATTGTCCAATCCATGCTAGCATAGAAAAAAAATAACTGACATGAAATCAATGCTGTTGATGGTGAAGGTACATGGCTCAGTGGTTAGAGCACTGAGCTCACATTCATGAGGTTGTGAGTTCGATTCCTGGACCATGTGGTGTGTTGTGTTCTTGAGCAAGACACTTTATTTCACATTGTTCCAGTTCACTCAGCTGTAGAAATGAGTTGCGACGTCACTGGTGCCAAGCTGTATCAGCCTTTGCCTTTCCCTTCGATAACATCTGTTGCATGGAGAGGGTATGCATGAGCAATTGCCGGTCTTCCATAAACAACCTTGCCTGGACTTGTATCTTGGAGGGGAACTTTCTTGGTGTAATCCCATGGTTATTCATGACTGAAGGGGGTCTTTACTCTTTACCCTGATGATGATGGTAATGAAAGATAATTAAAAATTTAGAGTAAAATAATATGTACAGTATAGGGACAAGATAATGGTTAATAACTAATATTTTTTGTCATGTATGGGAGACAACTTCAGATGAGTTTCTATCCCATTGAACATCATCAGTGGATATGTAATCTCATTGTAAACTTTTCAAAGTAAAGAACATTGAATAACGTGTTTCTAGATTTGGTATATCTTTTATCCTTTATTTGTTCCAGTCATTAGAAAGCGGCTATGCTGGGGCACTGCCTTGAAAAACTTTGGTCAAACTTATTATTTTTTGTAAAGCCTGGTACTTATTCTATCAATCTCTTTTGCCAAACTGGTAAGTTATGGGGATGTAAATACACCAACACCGTTTCTCAAATGGTGGTAGTAGACACATGCACACACAAACACACACACATATATATATATATGATGGGCTTCTTTCAGTTTCTGTCTACCAAATCCATTCACAAGGCTTTGGTCAGCCTGAGGTTATGGTGGAAAACTCTTACCAAAGGTGTTATGCAGTGGGATTGAACCTGGAACCATGTGGTTGAGAAGCAAGCTTCTTACCACACAGCCATGCAGCTATATAGGAAAAAAATAAAGAATGGTTACAGGCAGAAGGTCTTTGGCGATAGGTATGCTTGAGCAGAGCTACCTGGGGTTAAATAACAACAAAATTAGCTTCAGGTTTAAAACACAGATCTTCCTTCTCACTCTTCTTTCAATTTCTAGTAAATTCTTTGTTATTCACCTCCCCTCCCCCTACATACCCTCCTACCGACACCACTGGTCATCTAAGATGCTGACCTCACCTCTCACACACTGACCTATGGTCTAAACGAGTCCAGTTGTGATCATCCATCTTTTTAAGGTGAACAATACAATCCAATGTGCCCTTTCTTCTTTTTTTTTTTTAAAGTTATGTGTGATTTGAATGAGAATTGGCTGCTATTTCTAGCAGATAAAACGAGGTTCCTTCATTGAATGGTCACATAGTTTAACAAGAGGTCACCCAAACTGTTCTGAGTAGAACAGACACTGATAATTTGTTATATATTTCACTGTAACATAATTAATTAATACAGCTAGTCGTAATTATTTTTACCAATTAGTTTTGTATTTTATCTGCATCTTATTACTTGGGGATGGAAGTGGAGATTCGAGTCTTTTAGTTATGCTTTGCACTTTGTACATGTGTGTGTGTGTGTGTGTGTGTTTGTGTCTGTATCTGTGTATTGTAGATATATAGTTTCTGTATGTGTGATTGTGTGTAAATATGTAGTTTGTGTGATTGTGTGTGTGTTTATGTAGATATGCAGTTTGTATGTGTGTGTGTATTGTAGATATGTAGTTTCTGTGTGTGTATATATGATTGTGTGTAGATATGTAGTTTCTGTGTGTGTATATGTGATTGTGTGTAGATATGTAGTTTGTGTGAATGTGTGTGTGATTGTGTGTAGATATGTAGTTTGTGTGAATGTGTGTGTGATTGTGTGTAGATATGTAGTTTGTGTGAGTGTGTATATGTGATTGTGTGTAGATATGTAGTTTCTGTGTGTGTATATGTGATTGTGTGTAGATATGTAGTTTCTGTGTGTGTATATATGATTGTGTGTAGATATGTAGTTTCTGTGTGTGTATATATGATTGTGTGTAGATATGTAGTTTCTGTGTGTGTATATATGATTGTGTGTAGATATGTAGTTTCTGTGTGTGTATATGTGATTGTGTGTAGATATGTAGTTTGTGTGAATGTGTGTGTGTTTATGTAGATATGCAGTTTGTATGTGTGTGTGTGTGAAGCTATGTAGTTTGTATGTGTGTGTATCGACGTGATTATTCATGAGTGGTGTGTAGTGAATGTTTGTATGTATGTGTGTGTGTAGTTGCAAATGTTTGTCTGTGCTTGTAGATATGGGATTATGTGTATCCAAGATTGTGTATTATACATAATCATTTAATTTTCTTTAAATTTCATCTCCATGCACCGCCATTAGTACTCTCACCCCACCACATGTTGCTATTATACATCACCATCACTATGACGACTACCAGGAGATAATTTATATCTGACTGGTAATGTGAAGTCCAGCCAAGCTCCCCCCCCTCCCGCCACTGAGCAGGGCATCACCATCACCACTGCCCTCATCAATCTCCTTCCAGCAGCATACCACTACCACCACCACCACCTATACTATCACCACAAAACAGGTAAATTAGCAGAATTTATATCAGTTGTCAGGAGACTGTTGTAACGATAAGGGTACAGATGGACTGGGGGCCCGGGGGTGGTGATGGTGGTGGTTGGAGTGGTGACAGTGAGTGGCCGCTATCTGATTGCTTAACATGTGAGATGTATTACATGACCAGCTGTAAAAGTCCACTCTTTGAAATTGGTAAAACAGACTACACACACACACACACACACACACAATTGCTTCTACACACTCTTTTTCACACACACAGACAATTGCATTCACACACAATCACATCTACACACTCTTTCTCTCTCTCCTCTCTCTCTCTCTCTCTCACACACACACACACATATCTACAGTTTCTCACACACACACACACACACACATATTTTCTCTCTCTCTCTCTCACTCTCTCTCACTCACTCACTCACTCACTCACTCTTTCTTACACATTCATCTTCTCACACACACAAACACAATTGCATCTACACTCTCTCACATGCACATACTCTCCCTCTCTCTCTCACTCACACACACACACACACACCCACACACAGGTCTTCAGTTTTTGGCCCTCCAACCCAATTCTCTATTCACAAAAATCAAAAACTACAAGCCAAAAGATAAAACCAACATTAACACATATGTGTTTAGCCAAATTATTTACTTTCTAATTTTTATTAACACAATAACATATATAATGTATGTATATACACATATATACATCAGGTACATATGCACACACACACACACACACACACACATATATACACACATACATATAAACATACACAGACAGGAAGACATGGGATGAAGTGGTGAAATATGATCTTTGGTTGCTGAATCTCGCAGAGCCAATGACAAGTGACCAAGACTTCTGGCGATTTGCTTTACTTGAAAAGACATCTCAAGCTAAATGAACTCATGGTTGTGGTCAGTGCCAGTGACATATAAAAGGCATCCACTCTGTAAAGTGGTTGGCATAAGGAAGGGCATCCAGCTGTAGAAACCAAGGCAAAATAGACTAGATCCTGGTGCAGCTCTCTCAGGCTTACCAGCTTTGATCAAACTGTCCATCCCATGCTAGCTTGGAAAGCGGATGTTAAATAATGATAATACATAATAGACACATACATACATACTATATAATGTGTATATGCACACAGACCTAAATTTATGTTTATGTACCTTATATATGCATACACATACGTGCATGCATTTACACATGTCAGCTGCAATATCAGTGTTGGATGTATCATACAGTTCCCTGTGATACCGGACTGGACTGTTTACAGTAATGATAAGTATGGCTGTGACAAATGAAGGCATAGTAGCTGTTTCTGGCCTTGTGTTTCTCATGTTTTAGGATGAATTTGTCATGTCTGGCCAACTACTGCTCAGGTTCAACTTGAAGAGACCATATGATTGTCTGTTGTGGAACAGGATTTCAGCTGGGAGATCAAAATAGGTTCAGTGTTTGTTTCATCCAAGTCTATTATTAAAACATGAGAGTTCACACTGCTGTAAACTTTGAAGACATGTTTATATTGCTGCAACAGCTCCCTCTATGACTGGCAGCTCTTGTCCAGTTGGTCAAATAGGAGGTCCTTGGCAACCTGCATGTTGCTGAAATACTTGGAGCTTTTTCTTTTATTTGTTTACTTTTTTACTTGTTTCACTAATTTGACTGTGGCCATGTTGGGGCACCGCCTTGAAGGGCTTTAGTCAAACAAATTTACCCTAGGACATTTTTTAAAGCCTAGTACTTATTCTATTGGTTTCATTTTGCCGAACTGCTAAGTTATGGAGACGTAAGCACACCAACACAGTTGTCAAGTAGTGGTGGGCAGACAAACATAGACACAAAGACATACACACATAGACACACACACACACATATATATACATATATATATGTGTGTGTGTGTGTGTCTTGCTCCACTTATTTCATAATGAAATAAGTAGAGCTAGAGCACACATGAAGGCAGAAAGTGTCGCTGAAGAGGTCGCAGGTGTGTGACGAAAGGTTTCCGTTCAGTGGATGTAAGTTAGAATAAGAACAGCAATAAACAAATGAAGAATGAATATATAGTGCATGTATTTATTTTGGGGGTGGGGGTGACTACCTTTTTTTAATTTAATTTTTTTTTTTTTTCTTCTTGTTGCTAAAATTTTGTTCTTGTATTTTCCAGAATTGTTCCATCCATTCAGGAAGATGCCGAGGTAACCTGGCATTTTCATCTCTTTGAAAGAGATGACAGAGAAATAAAATACTATAAAACTGCCCACACCAAATTTTAACTGAGAATTTGTACAACGTCCTTCTCAGTTAACATGGAAGCTCTTGGAATTGCTGCAGCACTTCTACCAAACTGGTTTCTCAAAGCCAGATGGTCTATCCTTCTTGTGTTCAGTTCATTATTAAATATTATCAGCAGCCACTCATCAATTATACATGTTCCATTAATTAGAACCACCACTATAAACAAGTTACAAATCTTCCCAGAAACTGGTCGATCCCAGCAAACGCCTTACTTTATGTCATCCAGGGACCTACATGGACAGCCAGGACAGGGTTATTACATTGAGTTTAGTATTGGAAAACCTCCTCAGAAGGTCAGTTAATCTTCCTCATTTTTTTTCTTTTTAATTAACTTGTCAATGTTAATGATGAAGCTTGAGTATTATTGTGTCTATTCATTTGTTAAAAAATGAAATCAGAATTGAGAAAAGTTTTTACATCAATTAAGAAGTTCTTTAAAGGTTAACAGCTTTTCTGACAGTGTCAGAGCTTCAGTAAATAGTTTCGATTGTCAACGGAAATTAGGTTAATCGTTTTCATCATCGTCATTGCTGTTGACGTAATGATCATTATCATCATCATCTTTTAATATCATGGAGTATAAAAGTAGCAAGCTGGCAAAATTGTTAGCACACCGGGTATAATGCTTAGCAGTATTTCGTCTGTCTTTACATTCTGAGTTGAAATTCCTCCAAGTTTGACTTTGCCTTTCATCCTTTTGGAGGTCAATAAACAAAAGTACCAGTTGCGTACTTTGGTCAATGTGATCGAATTAACTTCTCCCTTACAACAGTTGACCTTGTGTCAAAATTTGAAACCAGTGACATTGGTTATATAATAAAAAATACAAGAAACAGATTATGAGGATATATCTTCAAGGTGTATACATCATCATCATCACCACCATCCTTTATCGTCTGTTTTCCATGCTGGCATGGGTTGGACAGTGAGCCTGGCAGTGTAGTTGATCAAACAACTGAACACTCATAGTCAGAAATTCTGACCAAGATCCATTTTATTATATAACTTATTCCAACAATGAAGGAATGATAATCGTAGTCGGTTCTTGAGTCTGACTTGATGTAAAACAATTGATCTAAAAATATCTAGCATTGTGCTATCTCAGCCAGCTGCACCAACGTGCTCTTTCTCTCTGTCTTCATTTCTTCTTTTCTCTCTCTCTCTTTGTTCTGTCTCTTTCTCTCTCATTCTTTCTTCCTTTCTCTCTTTTTTTCTCTCTCTTTCACGTACTATGTCTCCAGTGTTATCATGTTTACCAGCATCCTTCTATTTTGTTTTAATTTGTTAATGCATCATCCAATCGTATTATTTGTTGCAGATGAACATCTTAATTGACACAGGAAGTAGCAACTTTGCTATAGCAGCGACTCCTAATGATCTTATCACAAAATACTTCCACAAAGAAGAGTAAGTCTCTCTCTCTCTCTCTCTCTCTATAACATCAGTATTCATTGTCTGTTGAAAAATATTTCTTAACGACAGAAACAGTATTAATACTAAGAGGTAATACTCATCCTCACTTAAATGTTGATATCCTGTTAGAACAATTTATATTGTTCTATAGTTACCATGAGTTACCATGAGTAAAAAATCTCAGATTGATTTTTGGTGTAAAATGCACTCTTGTCCACAGCAGGGAGATAAACAAACATGCATTTTGCACCAAAAGCCCATTTGAGAAATTCTTTCAAGGTATCTACTGCAGTAAAGTTTGTTCTGATAAAACATCCACGTTTAAGTGGGGATAAATATTGCCTCTCTGGGATCTTTTCAGTTTGGTTGCCAATTTTCGAAAATTCAAAATTAATTGAAAATTTTATTTGGTATATTAATGTAGTTTCCCAAGCTGAATCTCAGGAGATATTTCCCTTTTTCCAGAAAAATTTTTAAAAAAGTTACAGAGGAGTGGCTGTGTTGTAAGTAGCTTGCTTACCAACCACATGGTTCTGGGTTCAGTCCCACTGCATGGCACCTTGGGCAAGTGTCTTCTACTATAGCCTCAGGCCGACCAAAGCCTTGTGAGTGGATTTGGTAGATGGAAACTGAAAGAAGCCCGTCGTATATATATATATATATATATATATATCATCATCATCGTTATATGTATATATATGTATGTATGTGTATATGTTTGTGTGTGTCTGTGTTTGTCCCGCCAACATCGCTTGACAACCGATGCTGGTGTGTTTACGTCCCCGTAACTTAGCGGTTCAGCAAAAGAGACCGATAGAATAAGTACTAGGCTTACAAAGAATAAGTCCTGGGGTCGATTTGCTGGACTAAAGGTGGTGCTCCAGCATGGCTGCAGTTAAGTGGCATTTCGTTCATCTGCACATTCTGAGTTCAAATTCTTTCATACTTTTGGGATCAATAAAGTACCAGCTGAGCACCGGGGTCAATGTAACTGGCTTAACCCCGTCCTTGAAACAGCTGGCCTTGTGCCAAAACGATTGCAAGATTTGTTTGATCGCATGGTTAAAGGTTCAAATCTTACCACAGTCATTGTGCTGTATCTGTGAGTGAGACACAGAAATTCAAACTAAATGTTAGCTGCATTTATCTCACCTGTCTTACAGGACTGACAAAGATCGTAGATTTAGCATGTAATGATTTAATTAAAAAATAATCGTTGTTATCATTATTACTATGTATTTTCAGTCAGTCTTTTGTAACAGACAAGCTTTGGTATGGAAGGTCACTTATTAAACATTTAACAATGGCCTTGAGGTCCTTTTTACCATGACATTGATTCCAGTTATAACAATCCCGATTTCATTTCTTAGATGTTATTCAACTTGTCCATCCTTGTTGTTTAACCACTCTATGAATGCCTTCCATCATTACCATTCTATTATCACAAGGCATTTCAACTGTGACCATCCTGTCTTTTATTCAGTTATAGTATTTCTTGAACTACATTAGTCAGTGTGGCCTTTGGTCTTTTTAAGACCTTCAAACTTGTATTTTCTTAACATAGTACTATACACTTACACATGTGCATTCATATATACAGATACTGGCACTTATGCCTGTGCTAGTAGGGTGCCAAGAGCACAATTCGAGCGTGATCGTTGCCAGAGCAGCCAACTGGCTTCCGTACCTGTGGCATGTAAAAGGGCACCATTCGAGCGTGATCGTTACCAACGTCGCTTCACTGGCACCTGTGCCGGTGACACGTGTAAAAAGATTTGAGCGAGGTCATTGCTAGTACCGCCTGACTGGCCCCTGTGCCAGTGGCATGTTAAAAGCACCCACTACACTCTCGGAGTGGTTGGCGTTAGGAAGGGCATCTAGCTGTAGAAACTCTGCCAGATCAAGATTGGAGCCTGGTGCAGCCATCTGGTTTGCCAGACCTCAGTCAAAATCGTCCAACCCATGCTAGCATGGAAAGTGGACATTAAACGATGATGATAATATAACACACACACACACACACACACACATATACCATCATATATATATATATACACATATTTCCATACACGCACAAACAAAGATATATAATCTTCATCTCATCTTTTTCAGGTCTTCAACATACAAGAGCAGTTCTACAGAAGTGGAAGTGTCGTACACTCAAGGATTTTGGAAAGGAAGTCTTGGTACAGACCTTGTCACTTTGGCTGATCTGACCAACCTTACAGTTACTGCTAACATAGCCTGCATCACCGAATCAAAGAACTTCTTCATAAATGGATCTGGCTGGCAGGGAATCTTAGGCCTTGCTTATCCTGAAATTGCACGGGTAAATATGCTGAAGCCATTTCTGTGTTGAATATTTATTCATTTGCTGCTTAAACATTTTTTGATTTGTTTCCTGCAAATAAGAAAGTCCTTTGTATGGATAGCAAGATCTAAGTTGTGGTTTAGCCCTGGGTTACACCTGATACAGCAGACCTATTACCAAAGATATTCCAGTTAGATCATCCTGTTTTTTTTTTCTTTTGGTTTAAACATTGTGTATCTAAGACTATATCAGATTTTGTCCTTCCTTATTGTTGTATAACAACCGTCTACACATTTTTCATCATTGGCTAGCAGACCCGTGATAAAATATATCTCAGTCGTAACCATCCTTTTATACAACATATATCTAGGACTTCATTCTTCAATATGTATTTTTTTTAATGATAATAGGACATTATTTAAGGGACATTTTGCTGCTATTTTTCCAAATTCAAATGGTCACCATCACTGGCCAGCTCATTGAGACCTTAATTCTTTTCACTTGGATCACAGTGTATTGCCAGTGACTAGATAGGAATGGTCAGCATTATGGCCTGTAGTTCCGATATATAAACTCTACTACGTGCATTGATTACTGTTTCTTCTCATTGTACGTTCAGTGAGGTATGAAGAGATAAATAACCTTCATCTCCACAGAAGTTGGCGGCAGCAGACCAATGGGGGCGACTAGCACATGTGGCAACATACCACACGTCTACCAGATCCACTTACAAAGCTTTGGTCAGTCCAAAGCTGTAATGGAAGCCACTTGTCCAAGGTACCTATCAATGGGATTGAACCGGAAACCATGTGGTTGGGAAGCAATCTTTTTACTCCACAGCCATATCCTGCTATGAATTGTTTTGTTTTTTTTCTTGAGCCTATGTTACTTTATGGAGAATTTTGGTTGTTATATCACACACCCACACACACACACATATCGTACTAAATCCTTAAAATCCTTAAAAATGTTTTAGCCCGAAGGCCGTGGCCATGCTGGGGCACCACCGCTGAATATGAAAATATAAACTGGAGGGTTTAAATCACATTTGATATGTCCCTACAATCAAAACTGTCGTGATGTGCTCCCTAAAATAAGATCCTGAAATGTTTTCGTCCTCAAAAATAAAATCGTTTTATAATATATAATATATACGTTGTCTTTTTTATTCAGCCTGACAGTTCTGTGCAGCCATTTTTTGACATCCTTGTTCAACAGACTGGGATCCCAAATTTATTCTCTATACAACTGTGTGGATCAGTGACGAATAGGGAGCATCTGGAAACTGGTGGTACTCTGGTATGGCGTTCTTCTTTTATTTTATCTGCATTGTTTAGGGGTTTATGTATGTCTGGGAATAGCTGTAGGGGATTTGTGAGATGTTTAGTTCGAAGGGAGTGCTTGTGTATGTGTGTGTGTTTTGGAAGGATATATGTGAATCTTTAGCATTTAAACCAGCTAAAATATTCTGGCCAAAATATTCTACCTGTCTTATGTTCAATCCAGCCAGATTTGGCCCTTCACACCTATCATCATCATCGTTTAACATCCGTTTTCCATGCTAGCATGGGTTGGACGGTTCAACTGGGGTCTGGGAAGCCAGAAGGGTGTGCCAGGCCCAGTCTGATCTAGCAGTGTTTATACAGCTGGATGCCCTTCCTAATGCCAACAACTCTGTGAGTGTAGTGAGTGCTTTTTACGTGCCACCTGAACAGTGTAGTGGGTGCTTTTTACGTGCCACAATGTTATTCTGAAATTATTCAATCACATCATCAAACTCTTGAAGCCATGTGATAATGCATGATTAATTCAAAGCAATGTCATCAAATAAGCATTACATTTGACAAAATAATCTGAATGCTAAAGGGTTAATATGTTTGGGTTGTTATTATGTGAAAGAATAGCTGTGGCTGTTTGTCCTGATGTGTGCAGAGAATGTTAGCAATGCATCTGTGTAACTCAGTTTAGGTTCTTTGTGTAGTGACATAAAAGGCACCCATGCTGGTGATACATAAAAGACACTTGGTAACTCTATGGAGTGGTTGGCATTAGGAAGGGCATCCAGCCATAGAAACCAAGCCAAAACAGACTGGAGCCTGGTGCATCTGTCCAGCTTACCTGTTCTAGTCAAACCACCTTACACCCCTGTCAACATAGAAAATAGATGCTAAATGATGACGATGATGATGGTAGTTATGGTGTGTGTGTGTGTGTGTATGAAAATTAGTTTTGTCTTGTGTGTGTGATTAGTTTTGTTTTTGTGAAGGCGCGAGGCTCAGTGGTTAGAGTGTCGAGCTTACGATCGTGAGGTTGTGAGTTTGAATCCCGGACTGGGCTGCGTGTTGTGTTCTTGAGCAAGACACTTTATTTCACGTTGCTCCAGTTAACTCAGCTGTAGAAATGAGTTGCGACGTCACTGGTGCCAAGCTGTATCGGCCCCTTTGCCTTTCCCTTGGATAATGCTGGAGGCGTGGAGGGGGGAGGCCGGTATGCATGGGCAACTGCTGGTCTTCCATAAACCACCTTGCCCAGACTTGTGTCTAGGAGGGTAACTTTCTAGGTGCAATCCCATGGTCAGTGTCGTGACCGAAGTGGGACCCCCTGTGCAGGTGTGTGTATGTATGCAAGTTAAGGTGTTGTTTTTTGATCATTACCAGGTTTTGGGCAACATTGATGAAAGTATGTACCAAGGTCCGATGTACTTCACACCAATCCAGAAAGAGCGGTATTATGAGGTCCTTATTACAGATTTACAAATTGATGGAGTTAGTTTGGGCCTAGACTGCAAAGAGGTAAGATGTCTTCATTTTGTGTGTATATATTTTCACATGTATGTATAGTCATATAAATTTGCATGAATGCCCTTTATCAGAAAACTTTTCCTCTCCTTTCTCCCTCCATGTGATGTGTATCTGTCCAACTGTGTTTGTGCCTCCTTCCATAGTTAGAAAAGCAATTTGTATTAAAATCAAAAGGCAACAAGCTGGTAGAATTGTTAGCATGCTGAGCAAAATACTTAACGGTATTTCTTCCATCTTTACGTTCTGAGTTCAAATTCCACTGAGATTGACTTTACCTTTCATTCTTCCAGGGTTGATAAAATTATACAAGTTGAGGATTGGGGTCAATATATATTTCTTTACTACCCACAAGGGGCTAAACATAGAGGAGACAAACAAAGACAGACAAAGGGATTAAGTTGATTACATCGACCCCAATGCGTAACTGGTACTTTATTTATCGACCCCGAAAAGATGAAAAGCAAAGTCGACCTCGGCGGAATTTGAACTCAGAACGTAACGGCAGACGAAATATGGCTACGCATTTCACCCAGCGTGCTAACGATTCTGCCAGCTCGCCACCTGTGGAGTCAATATAATCGATGTGACCCCTCCCTCAAACTTGCTGGGCTTGTGCTAGAATTTGAAACCAATAAGTATTAAAATCTTGACAGAAAATTATCTCCCTACATTAACAAGTTGTGACAGTTGATTCCTCTTTCCTTAGAATGTCTTCTATTCTCAGAGAAAATTTTGTTGTTTGAACCTTCAGATCCAATTAAAGAAGGAAAGGAATGTAATACAAACATATTTAAAGAGAGTCTTTATTGACTTAGAATACAAGTCATGTATGCTGGGTGAAACGCTTAGAGGCATTTTTGTCTGTCTTTACATTCCAAGTTCAAATTCCTCTGAGATCGATTTTTCCTTTCATCCTTTGGGGGTCAATGTAATTGACTTACCTCCTCCCCAGAAATCTCTGGCCTTCTGCGAAAATTTGAAACCAACAATTAAATCATGTTCCTACACATGATTATCTCTTTGCTGTGATAATCTTTACATTCAGTTCTGACATGTAAATCTCTTATATTCACTTATGAGGTGTAAATCTCATCTGTGAACACTGTAAAAACTGTAAAATGTGTCATAAAAAGCCATAACCAGCAGAAAGGGATACAGCAAGCATTCTGACTGTGTCTGCATGCTGGAATTCATCCCCACATCTTTGAACAGGGGATAGCCATCAGAACTTAAGCTCAATTCAGATGGCTATGTGAAGCTGCTGAAGACTGATCAATCTGTAGCTGGAGAGTGTTGCTACTTGAAGGCCATATGTGTGGCAGCAGGATTCTGCTCCTTGCCTTACCTCCAGTAAGAGTCAGAAGTTCTCTCCTATTGATATCTATGTCCAATTCTTGCAGATCAGTCTCCATATTGTGTTTCTGTTGTATCATTTCAGTACAATTTTGATAAAACCATTGTTGACAGTGGAACCACCAACCTTCGTCTACCAAATACCGTGTTTCAGGCCGTTGTGTCAGAATTGAAGCAGCGTGTTGTGGTAAGTGAAACAGTAGTTTCCATAAAGAAATTCTTTACTTTTTATTATAGGACATGGCTGTTGTGTTTACTTTTACTATAGTGTTCTCTTGACTGTTATATAAATAATTTTTAACCCTTTAGCATTTAAATTGGCTATGTCTGGCCAAAATATTCTACTTGCTTTATGTTCAAACTGACCAGATCTGGCATCTCACACCTATCCCAGAATATCATTTTGAGCATAAACAACTACTTCAAAATCTCAAGGCTACAAAGTAATACAGGATAAATTCAAAACAATGAATAAATAAGCATGACATTTTACAGTAATCTAAATACCATAGGGTCAAAGAACTTATCTCTTGTTATAGACATGGTTAATATATCTATCTTCACTGCAGGGATCTCATAGAAAGCATGGCAATTATATAAATAATCTTTAGTGAAGAATCTCTTATAGACGTGGCAGCTATATTTATCTTTACTGCAGGTGTCTGTAGTTATCTATTATATAATTAAACTTTACTGAATATATCACTTATAGAGAAAATTGCTCTATGTCTGAAGGAAATACTAAAAAATAAAATTAATTATAGGCCAAACCTTGGCATTCGTTGATGAATTTCATATCTGTCTTGTGGTTTCCTCCTTTTAGTGATTGTCTAACATGTCTGTGTAGTAGACATCACAGTTCCAGATATGGAAGTTACATTCCAATGTGGCTCTCGCAATTATACAATGATTGTTATTTCTAGCTTGTTTGTTTTATATTAATTTCAATTTTGATTATTTGCTATTATTAAATCCTCTTTGACTGACAGATCGAAGTAATCACTTTATTTGGTGTGAGTATATCTTTATTTCCAGACATTCTTTTACTAATACTTCACCTCTTTTGTTTCTCTCTCATCTTGGATTCCTTTCAACACATTTTTTTTTTTTTTATCCTTTCTTTATCCTTGACCGAAATATCTTCAGGAATTCCAACACTATGCTTTCTTTCACTCGGTTATCACACTGCTTAACGTGCAACAGTCAATGTTGGTACAAGACTGATGTTTTATTTTTAATATCAAATAGCTACAAACTTAAACCACTGTTACTCAGTTGTTCAACTTACTTACAGGCCATGCAAAAAAAGACAATAAAATAACCATATTAGTAGACAGGAAAATGGGAATGATGGAAGGATTGTGAATCCTGGACAGATTCAAAGCTGTATCTTTAATCTAAAAACAGTCCACTGCTTTTAGATAAAGTTATAGCTTTGAATCTACCCAGGGTTATCTCTGGTATTTCCAATTGAAGAAGGTTAAGGAAACAGAAATGCTGTGTCTGGAAATCTGATAGAGGCCAACACTGGGCAGATATGGTGTTTTTACACCTTTTACCATAAGAGAATATTTTCTCCACAATAATTATAGTGTATTAGCCTTGAGAAGTAAAAATACGTCACCAACATATTTTCACTAAGTTCATTTATATATGTATTTGTGTGTGTGTGTGTGTGTGTATAAGTATGTATGTGTGTGTGTGTGTGTGTGTGTATTTATATATATATATATATATATATATATATATATATATATATAGTTAATCCAAACAAGAAAGCACAAAAAAACACAACAAAGCGAGGACGTGGAACAAATATAGTATTATTGGACGCTTAATGTTTCGAGCGGAGCTCTTCGTCGGAAACATAGGAGAAGAAAGACAGAGGAAAAAAAAATCGCCAACGGTACACATGAGATATGCACACTTATGTATGTATGTATGTATGTATGTATGTAGGCACACACTCACACACACAAATCGGCTTTATTTTATAATTTTCTCTCTCTTTTTACTGTCTCACTTATAATTTTCTTGGTTTGTATGTTTGGGATTGTTTTACTGTGGGCAAAAAGAAAGAAAAAAAAAATGACTTCTTGCTGTTCAAACATGGGGTAAGGGTGAGGCCTATTTCTTTTGTGCGATAAACAGGAGCATGTTGTAATGTGCTTTACTCTGGTCACAATACAATGACCATAGTAAGATTTGAACTTGCAACTCTATGGTATGTGGTTCATCACCTTAACTTCGCATGCATGAATCTGAATGTGCACTGGAACTGACTGAAACTCATACTTGTTGAAAATGTTATAATTTAGTATTTTTGCTGAAGAAATTATAACTCTAATATTAATAGACAGTGTTTTAAAGAATTAACGCATCTCATTGTTTTTAGACCTTGTACAAACTGTTTCCTAATTGTGTTTTAGGACCAGAGGCTGAAGCTGGATCCAAGTTAAACTTAAGCTAACAGGTGCAAAGATTTGTAAAATCAAGAGGCTGTTGGTTACAAACCTAGTTCAGTTAGCATAAAGACGGGTCTAAGAGGGATCACGAGGCCATGGTTGTAGATGTGGTATATTCGGGCATAGAGGTGGGTCTGGGGTTGTGGTGGTGGTGATGGTGGTGGTGGTGACGATAGTCAAGGAAATATAACTGTGGATGTGGTTTATTTGGGCATAGAAATGGAAACAAGAGGCTATATTCCATAACACAAGAATCATGGAATATTTGGCATGTAGGTAGGAACCAGTGTATCTTAATGCTTTTTCTGACTGAACCCATTGGAAGACTTGAACCCAGAACTGCAAATTGACAAGCAATTGTCATCATTGTAGCAGTGGTGTCAATATTTACAACAAAACACTGAGACTGTGTGGTATCTGCTTTGACAGCTAAGTGGACTGAGCTTATGACTACATACCAGAGACACAATATACAATCTTGGTTTCAAATTTTGACACAAGGCCAGCGAGTTCAAAGGAGGGAGCAAGTCGATTACATTGACCTTGATGCTCAAGTGCTACTTATTTTATCAATGTGGAAAGGGATGTAAGGCAAATGCTACCTCGGTGGAGTTTGAACTTGGAATGTAAAGATGGTTGAAATGCTGCTAAGCATTTTGCCTGGCGCAGTAATGACTCAACCTGCTCGCCACTTTCATATACAGCCATATCTCAGCTTAAGTCATTTCGATTTAAGTTGTTCTCGATTATATGTTGTTTTCAAAAGTAATATATGGAAAAATAAAAATCAAGTGAAGTCATTTTACTCGACTTTGTGTGTCTGGAATCGTAAAACCACTAAAAAGCGGTTAAAAGCACTTAAAATTATGTTACTGTACAATAAATAAAAATAAAAGCATATAAAATCATTAAAATACGTACAGTAAATGTTAAGATACATACGGCCATATCACGTTGAAAGCACCGGTTCTCGTCCGATCATCGAAGTTAAGCAACATCAAGCCTAGTTAGTATTTAGATGGGTGACCGCTTGGGAAACCTAGGTGCTGTAAGCACTCCATTACCTTTTTAAATGGCGGTGCCCCAGCATGGCCACAGCTTGTGAGCTGAAACTAGATAAAAATAAAAAAAAAAATAATACACCCCATAAAGTAGTGTAGCTTAGTGAATGAAATCACCAAATTGTATGTGTGTGTTGGTAAATTTAAAATAATTCAGTTTTTTTTTTACTATTGTGAAATAATAATAATTACTGAATTTGTTTTTTAAGCTTAAAAAAAGGCTTTTATTTTACTGTGTCTTATTGCAAACCGTATTCATAAATAAGCGTCCGTGATGTACGGTAAACACTACCAAATTGTATTCGTAAATCTAGATTACTTTTTTTATACTGTACTGTATTAAAAAATAAAAATTATTTGTTTGTAAGCTTAAAATAGGTTTTTCGAAATCGATCAATGGAAATTGCAGATGTGTTACCAGTGCCGGTGGTATGTAAGAGAACCTTCCGTTTCGCGACCGTTGCCAGCACCGCCCCGTTTCGTGTCCATTGCCAGCCTCGCCTGGCCTTCGTGCCGGTGGCACATAAAAAGCACCATCCGTTCATGGCTGTTTGCCAGCTCTGTCTGGCACCTGTGCGGGTGGCACGTAAAAAGCACCCACTACACTCACGGAGTGGTTGGCGTTAGGAAGGGCATCCAGCCGTAGAAACACTGCCAGATTTGACTGGGCCTGATGAAGCCTTCTGGCTTCACAGACCCCAGTTGAACCGTCCAACCCATGCTAGCATGGAAAACGGACGCTAAATGATGATGATGATGATGATGATATATTATTGAAAATGCATTCATAAATAAAGTACAGAAATGGGAATGGTTATTATCGGTTTAGCTTAGAGGCAAGTAAATTCAACATAAGTCAGGTCTCCTGGAACCAATTAATGACTTAGGGTGAGGTATGCCTGTACACAATATTAAACCATTTCACAAGAGGTTTTCTGTTAAGTTCTTACCATTCCTCTGGGAATTACAAACAATGCCAACACCATATTTCTCCCTTTTTGTCACTTGTAGGTGAAGGGCAAGAGCCAGGAACATTAGATTCTGCGTTCCTCATGCCAACTGAATTTCCTAAACTCTGCTATTACCAGCGCAGACCGGCACCAAGTTCCTTCAATGCTAGATTTTTTATTTCAGTAATTAATTTTAGTCATTCAGATGGTTGCCTAGCAACTCCTTAACTATCCATTAGTTTGCATGTCTGATCCTGTCTCTTATTGTGAACATTGATATTTCAGCCCAAAGGAACCTAGGGCTGTAGTCAGACAGGAGGTTGTATTTCTAACTTTTCTCTATTGGACTTCTATTAATTATGCATACATGTGTGTGTGTATGCATGGGTTTGTGTGTGTGTATGTGTGTATGCATGGGTTTGTGTGTGTGTGTGGTGTGTGTGTGTGTGTGTATGTATGTGTATAACTGTATCAATCTGAAAGGAAATACTGACATACCGATATTTAAAACTTATTCTGCATCTCCCTTCTTTCTTGATCAAATTCTTCCTGTTTTATTTTCTAAAGTAAGAAACCTTTCAAAAAATGTGGCATTTGCTTTTTATTTTTATTTTTACTTTTTGCATTTGATTTGATTTTTTGCTTTATGTTTTTTCTTTTTCATTTTTCTTTATTTTCTTTCTTTTGTTTTTGATATTATATTATAAAGAATTTGACTGTTTGTGTATGTCATTGTCCTGTTTTGTTTCGGTCATACATCATCTTGTGATAACCAGAGAATAGAAGGTTTCTTACTTAAAGAAACAGATTGTGGTTGGCAACAGGATGAGCATCCAATTATAAATTAGTGTCTTAATAAGTCTTTGTCAAACATATACCGACAGAGAAAAGCATATGTAAAACAAGCAAATAATATAATGTTTATATGTGTTTACGTATTTTCCGCTTGTTGGAGATGTCCTGTACTTAATGTGCATTTTTTCATTTTTATATATATATATATATTTGAATTACGGAGATGTACTTGCATAGCAAGTGATTTGATCTGAGATCGTGTGCTGAAACGAAAACAATTGCAGCGTGGAAGGAGTTTGTAAGCCATTTAAGAAACACACAAAAGCCGTTCGATTCACTTCAACATTTAAGTTTAATTTGTCAAAATATTTTCGTCGCTTTAAGACTGCGACCTGTTCACTGACAAAAATCCGTGCTGCAGCACTGACAAAAATCCAAGATGCAGCACGGATTTTTGTCAGTGAACAGGTCGCGCTCTTAAAGCGACGAAAATATTTTGACAAATTAAACTTAAATGTTGAAGTGAATCGAACGTCTTTTGTGTGTTTCTTAAATGGCTTACAAACACCTTCCACGCTGCAATTGTTTGTATATTTGAATTATTTGTGATGAAAGCAGTATTAATGCCAAAATGTAATCTTTATATTCAGCTTGATATGGATGGCTTGTTAGAAGACCAAATACTGCATTATTAGCTTCAAGAGATTCTTTCATGTAAGTGTTTGGTACATAAAAGCATACGCATAGCTCCCAGTAGACAAGAATCACCTGCCATAGGTACCAGAATTCCTACATCGTGTGATTTTATTCTCCTGGAAATCATTAATGAGAAGCATCTAGTCACCACATGCCAGTGAAATCACACAACTACGATAAATCATCTTTTCGGACAAGGTGTTGCAAATAGCCAGCAGGCTTATTGAAATTCAGTCGCCACGACAGATCGTTTGCCACTACACACATTTTTTTTCTGTGTCCCTTTCTGTAGAAGAGCGTAGGCTCGAAGCGTAAAAGACTTTTTCTATTCCTGAGCATTATACTAATACATCTGTTTGTTTTGTACACCACCTGTCTTCGTCTTTTGTTTTTTTTTTGTAAACTCTCCTTATTGAAATTCGCCTGCTTCCATCACTAATAATCTACTATAATAATACTTGTGTGTTTTTCTCTGTCGCAACATATGAATGAGAAAGGAAGGAGTGATTGATGAATAAGGAACGAAGTGGTGATGGCAAATTTGGTAGTGGGATGATGGAAGTACTACGGTGAAAAGAAAAAAATCAAACAGCGTTTCAACTCTGCGTGAATATATGTGTGTGTATGTTAAAAGGGAGATATGTGAATGTTTGTGTGTGTGTGTGTGTGTGTGCAGTGGAAGTGGGATGGTGATATAATAACACTCTTGTAAGGGGTGATAGATGAATAAGGAAGGAAGCGGTGATGGCAAAATGTGAATGTTTGTTTGTGTGAGTGAACATTCAATGCTGAAAAGGAAAATCAAATAGTGTTTCAACTATGTGTGTGGGTGTACAAGGGAAGTAAGTGAACGTTTGTATCTGATTATGTACTTTATTTATATGTAAAATACTACAATTAGCCATCATTTTTGATGGCATGGGGCCAGCTAGTTCTTAATAAGTCTGCTGGTATTCGTGACATCTGTGAGATGCTGATGTTCTATATATTGTAGCAATGAGGTGTGACTGGCATGTCGAGACCTGAAGATTTCCAGTGGAATGAAATTACATGATATAGGAATTCTGGCACCCATGATAGACGTTTCTTGTCTGCTACAATCTATGTGTGTACTTCTATGCACCAAGTACCTCTATAAGGGAATCCCCTACGGCAGTATTTAGTGGTCAAACAAGATATCCATATATTTGAATAAAACAAGTTTATTTTTTAACATAGGCAGTAAATATTTCTTATGTATATATAGTTTACTAGAAGTTTTGTTTTTTTTTATATGCAATAGGTCAAAATTCAATGAAGACCATGCTTAACTTAAATTTATCATGTTCTATCTCTACTTTTTTTTGTATCTGATTAATAATGAAGAATTTCCCCCCATCCTCACAAGTTTGTTCCTCACCACAAGCGTAAATTACTGATGAATGGAATTTACACTTAGGACTCATACCATCATTAGAAAATAGTCATTAAATGATGATGATGATTCTGGAGTCTTTTGGTTTTGAATTTGAATTTCTTTTTCTTTTCTTTTTTTTTTTGTTTTTTATCATATTTTAGTTGTTATCGTGTAATTGTTTCGGCCCTTTATGTTCTGGCCTCAAACCCTGCCTAGGTCAGATTTACTTTCCTTCCTTTTGGAGAATTGATGAAATAAAGTACCATTTAAGTAATTGAGCTGATTTAATTACCATTTCTCTTCTCCTCTCAAAAAAATTGAGGTTTTGTTCCAAAACTAGAAACAATTATTATTAAGAAATCGGGTGACAGAAAGTATAGTGCCCTGGGTGAAAGTATTCAGTGTTATCCCATTGTGTTGCTCACAGTTACCTTATTATGTTTTGTCCCACTATGTCATTTTGTTATCCTATTACATTGTTTTATTTTGTTATCCACTTATATTATCCCACTGTGTTATGCTACTCTCATCCTACTATATTGTGCTACTATGTTATGCTTTTTCCCCCTACAAGAAACACTGATGTAATATATCCTTACTTCTTTCAAACAGGAGGTGATTTGTTGCTATCTCTAGCACATGGAATGACTCAATGTATACCTCTATTGTTGTAACAGGTCGATATACATAATTTCTAGACAATTCTGGGTTTTTTTTTGCCTAACCAGAAATATACCCCTCCCTCAAAGATACACAAAATAGCGGAACATATCCTTTTGTTAAATGTTGTTGTTAATCTTGTTGTTGTTATTGTTGTTCAACAGTTAGACAATCAACCACCACCTGATCTGTTCTGGGAAGGAAAAGATATGCTATGTCCTAAAGATTCCAAGTTTCCCTTTCACCAGTTTCCTACGATCACCATTGCATTAGCCACGGGGAATAATTCTGAGTTTCACTTAATTGTCTCTCCTAGGGTAAGATATTGCCTTCTTTCATTTTTACAACTGTTTTCATGTATTTGTATTTCTCATTAGACTGATATAATGATGATGATCATGGTAATTTTATATATACATGTATAAAGTGTGCTGATTGTTTCTCAGTGTGATTTTGCCTTAGGTTTATATTAAGCATGAACGTATCTGAGGAATCGTTGGTCTCTTACCTACTAGTTTAACAAACAAGCATTTCATTTGGTTGCACAACTCTCTCTCTTTTACTTGTTTCAGTCATTTGACTGCAGCCATGCTGGAGCACCGCCTTTAATCGAGCAACTCGACCCCGGGACTTATTCTTTTGTAAGCCCAGTACTTATTCTATCGGTCTCTTTTGCCGAACTGCTAAGTAACGGGGCCATAAACACACAAGCATCAGTTGTCAAGCAATGCTAGGGGAACAAACACAGACACACAAACACACACACGCATATATATATGTATATATATATATATATATATATATATATATATATAAAATATTATTGGTGAATTGAAGAAATGGAGCTGAACGAAGATTGAACAGAAATCGTTTTATTTCATTCTACACGTGTTTCGAAAGGCACAATTTCGAAACACGTGTAGAATGAAATAAAACGATTTCTGTTCAATCTTCGTTCAGCTCCATTTCTTCAATTCACCAATAATATTTTAATTTCAATTATCCGCACCAACGTACGGTTGCAACACCATATGGTTGTACCTCCAACCGTACTGTCTTCTGCTGTGATTTTTGCTACCAAGGTATCGGTTAAACATTTGATTAATCTGCTACAAGATTATTCATCTTTCTATTTCACATAATATATATATATATATATATATATATATATATACATATATACATATATACGATGGGCTTCTTTCAGTTTCCATCTACCAAATCCACTCACAAGGCTTTGGTTGGCCCGAGGCTATAGTAGAAGAAACTTGCCCAAGGTGCCATTAACTCATTGTGACGAAATTTTTCAGTTTGGTCAACCTGGGTTATAATACAAGACACTTCTCTAAGGTGCCATGCAGTGGGACTGAACCCAGATCCATGTGGTTGGGAAGCAAACTTCTTAGTTCCACAGCTATGCCTGCACCTAATGTTATATATTTTGGTATGATTCTTGCTGACAGTGTTGTATTTAGATTATATGTATTTAATCTCTTTTTCTTTCGTTTCTGCAGCAATATTTACGTGCTATTGGGGATGCTTCTGTCTCCCAAACGGAAAAAGAAGACTGTTTCAAGTTTGCCATAACGAAATCTGATTCTGGTAAATTCTTCCTACAGTTCATATTTTCTATATGCTTTTACTGTTTCCAGTTATTAAATTGTGCCCATGTTGGGGGAACCACATTCAAGTGTCTCAGTCAGTCATTTGACTGTGGCCATGCTGGAGTACCACCTTTAGTTGAACAAATCGACCCCAGGACTTATTCTTCGTAAACCCAGCACTTATTCCATCTGTCCATTTTGGTGAACTGCTAAGTTACTGGAACATAAACACACCAACATCAGTTGTCAAGCGACAGTGCGGGGACAAACACAGACACAAATATATGCGACAGGTTTCTTTCAGTTTCCATCTATCAAATCCACTCACAAAGCTTTGGTTAGCTCAAGGCTATAGTAGAAGACACTTGCCCATGGTGCCGTGCAGGAGACTGAACCCGGAACCATGTGGTTGGGAAGCAAGCTGCTTACCTCACTCAACAGTGGTTTTACTCTTGTAAAGCCTGATCTCAGATGCACCATCAACCTCATTGCCCATCAACACATGGTGAGCCTCTGTACAGTGGTGGAACCCACTTCAAATAGCAGCCAAATTTCCCTCAAATCATAGTTCATCCACTTGGAAAAGGACTCGTAAATAATGTTGTTCTAGGTGCACTGCTTCTTGGAAAGAGGTTGGATGGTCGCGATTGAAATGTTTTTGATCATAGGTTGACTGTATCAGAATTTACTTTAAGCTAAGCACCTCCACCACCATCACACACATAATCCTTTGTATTTCTCCATTCATCTACACAAGTATTTCTCTTTTAATTATGTAACTTGCTGCTGCAGGTGCTGTCATAGGAGCTGTCATCATGGAAGGCTACTACACTGTATTTGACCGAAGCAACAAAACCATAGGATTTGCAGAAACAACTTGTCTCACTGCAAATACAACCACTAAGAAGTCCACAATTGATGGCATATTTCCTAGTAAAGGTGAGTTCTTGGGGAATATTTTTATGTTATTCTTTGCTGCTGTTAGAGTTGAAAAGCTTGTGCAGGTAAAATACTGGGATACAAACTCATGGTTGAGGAGTTCAAATTTTACTGCAGGCTTTTTTTGTTCTCTTGGAAGAAAACTTAAAATGTGTGATCTCTGTACTAACCTATTTATGGAGAATATTCTTAATGAGATCTTTTGGCCCTGTTCTTACTAAAAGAACTGACAAATGGCATCAAGCAGTGCAATTTTTACCTTAAGTTTTTTTAATATGGTTGTATCTTCTCCTGAACCACCAGCAGTTATCTGGAACCAAGAGCACTTTTTAAAAACTTTTACTTTCTGTGAATTATTCAGAAGAAAAAATGTAACACCTTTGACAATTTCCAGGTCACTTAAAACTGGTGGGGGCCAAAGTAACATTACCTTCTACCCAGGGACATGGTCCCAATATAACAGAGGGGACTCTCAGAAAGCCAGTTAAAGGTCAGGTTGTGGTCTTTCTTTCATCTTGGACCATTCAACTGTTTCTAGTATTGATAAGAGCTCAAGTTTTCACTTTGCTCCCTCATACTTCTGCCTCCTGATAGAGAATCTGAGATGTTAGATTTGAAATAACTTTTTGGAGGATGTGCCATTGTTTATATCTTCAACTAATTCACACTTTTATGTTATACTGTAAATTCTTTTAAGTGAGCACTCCTATTACTTGTGTATATAAGGATATATAATTTATGTATGGCTGCATGTCACCGTAATTTAAAATCCATTTTCCATGCTGGCACAGGTTGGATGGTTTGACAGGAGCTAGCAAGCTGGAGAGCTACCCCAAGCTCCAATGGTCTATTTTGGCATAGCTTCTATGGCTGGATACCTTTCCTAATGCCAACTACTTTACAGAGTGTACTGGGTGCTTTTTATGCAGTACCACTATGTGTGCTTTTTATGTGGCATCAGCATGGATGCTTTCTACATGACACCAGCACCCATGGGATTGCCAAGTAGCTTGCAAGACAAAGGCCTCTCTGCTGAGAGAGGGAGTGGAATCAAGAAGGGTGGCCCTATGCCAGATGAGTTGTTAGAGTATGATAGAGGGACACGGGTAGCTGTCTTACTATAGAATAGGTACTTGGCTACCCCCATAGGACAAGAAAGGAAAGAAAAGCAGGAGAGAGTTAGAGAGAAAGGTAGTCAGTGAGGGAGGGTCTAAACACAGTAACAGTGGGGTGGGATATAAGTAGTACAGAGGGGAATGAGGGGGTGTTCCATAAGAGTGTGAGGGGAGATATTTAAAGATAGTAAGTGATGGTAAGAGGAATTAGAAGTGGTTGGGAGGTTGGCAAACAAGTAGAGACTGTAGGGTTAAAAAGAGCCAATGATCTTGTCATGAAGATGACAGCTTCTCAAGTGTTGGCACCATGATAAAATGCACCCAGTACACTCTGTACAGTGGCTGGTATTAGGAAGGACAAAGGTGGCGAGCTGGCAGAAACGTTAGCATGCCGGGCGAAATGCTTAGCCGTATTTCATCTGCCGTTGCGTTTTGAGTTCAAATTCCGCCGAGGTCAACTTTGCCTTTCATCCTTTCGGGGTCGATAAATTAAGTACCAGTTATGCACTGGGGTCGATGTAATCGACTTAATACCTATGTCTGTCCTTGTTTGTCCCCTCTATGTTTAGCCCCTTGTGGGTAATAAAGAAATAGGTATTAGGAAGGACATCCCTGCCATAGAAACCAAGTCAAACACGAAACCTATGAATAACATGTAGTCCTCTGACTTGGGAGGGTCATAACACCACATAAGAACTAACTCGGATCACAACTTGTTCAGCCAATGGTGACATAGAAAGCAGATGTAAAATAATGATGATGATGATGATACACTCATACATGCTATTTATTTAATATTGTACTCGTGTAAACGTATCTTTCTTCTCTATTTCTCTGCAGTGAATACAACAGACTGTTTATACCGTGTTAAGGAACATGATGAAAAGAGTCTCCTGATTGTGGCATATATTATGGCAGGACTGTGTACGTTCTGTGCAGTACCATTGATACTGATTGTGGTTCAGTGGGTGAAGAAAAGCTGGAAACAAAGGCAAGAAAGCCATGACACAAACTACAAACTATTCTCTTAAAGATGAAAAAAAAATCTTTCTTTCAAGCCAAAATAAGTAAAGCTTGAGTTGATTGAGATAAAAAAAAAAAAAAAAAATGATAGAATATTATATATATATATATGTCTGTTGAAAGGGGTTTTAGGTTAAAAACGTGCATACACACACAAAAACTACACACACACACACACACACACATGTTTATACCATTTATATGTATTAACTCACACACACACACACACACATACATGTTTATACCATTTATATGTATTAACTCACACACACACACACACACATACATGTTTATACCATTTATATGTATTAACTCACACACACACACACACACACATACATGTTTATACCATTTATATGTATTAACTCACACACACACATACACACATACAAACATTGATATCCACACAACAGACAAACAAACAATTGTTATTTTCAGGTTTGGAGCTGAGTGTATACTTAAGGGTGGGCGGGGATGGATGGGTGGGTGTAGGAATGCCACAGTGGCTGAGGGAAGTAACGCTTGGTATAATGCATTTAACATTGACTGCGGGATTTATTTTAAAACATATTATTATGATGATGATGCTGGTGTATATGTGTGCCTGTGTGTGTGTGTTTATATATATATATATAAGCTGAAAATCTGAAAGGCTGCAATTTCAGTACTCAGTGACTGGTTTCTGATAATCAGCTGGTAAAAAAATGAGTCCTGTAATTTGTCACTTCTGATCAATCAACAGATATATATATATATATATATACAAACACACACACACACATATGTATGTATGTATATATTGAATATTTGGCATTCATTCAAGAATATATAATAAACTTTATCTTAAATTTGTGAGCAAGATGAATGACTTGATCTTTGTATGTGTGTGTATATGTGTTTATATATATATATATATATAGTGTGTGTGTGTGTGTATATGTGTTTATATATATATATATATATATATATGTCTGTTGAAAGGGGTTTTAGGTTAAAAACGTGCATACACACACAAAAACTACACACACACACACACACACACATGTTTATACCATTTATATGTATTAACTCACACACACACACACACACATACATGTTTATACCATTTATATGTATTAACTCACACACACACACACACATACATGTTTATACCATTTATATGTATTAACTCACACACACCACACACACACATACATGTTTATACCATTTATATGTATTAACTCACACACACACATACACACATTGATATCCACACAACAGACAAACAAACAATTGTTATTTTCAGGTTTGGAGCTGAGTGTATACTTAAGGGTGGGCGGGGATGGATGGGTGGGTGTAGGAATGCCACAGTGGCTGAGGGAAGTAACGCTTGGTATAATGCATTTAACATTGACTGCGGGATTTATTTTAAAACATATTATTATGATGATGATGCTGGTGTATATGTGTGCCTGTGTGTGTGTTTATATATATATATATAAAGCTGAAAATCTGAAAGGCTGCAATTTCAGTACTCAGTGACTGGTTTCTGATAATCAGCTGGTAAAAAAATGAGTCCTGTAATTTGTCACTTCTGATCAATCAACAGATGTATATATATATATATATATATATATATACAAACACACACACATACATATGTATGTATGTATATATTGAATATTTGGCATTCATTCAAGAATATATAATAAACTTTATCTTAAATTTGTGAGCAAGATGAATGACTTGATCTTTGTATGTGTGTGTATATGTGTTTATATATATATATATATAGTGTGTGTGTGTGTGTGTGTATATGTGTTTATATATATATATATATATATAGTGTGTGTATATATATATGTGTGTGTATATGTATGGTGTGTGTTACTTAGCAGCCTAGAGTTTTGATTGTTTTGAACAGTTATCTATCCACTGTTATTGTGTAAGTGGCTGAGCCTGCCACATGCATTCTTCACATAATACTCAGGTAGACTCAGCATGATAGTATGTGTGTGAGCAAGACAAGGCTGAGCATTTGAATTAGACATTATACTTCATTGGACAGGCTCCTGCACAGCTTCTTGTCACTCCCTATTAAGTGCTGTGTCCTGGGATTGAGCCCAGCTCCTTATGATTGCAACATAAATTTCTTCACTTCTTGGTTATATATTTGTTATATATAACCATTGACACACCATGGTGTTTGTGACCATAACTGCATACATATACATGTCAAATATCTATATGTATGTGTGTGTGTGTGTGTGTATATACACACACACACATAGATATATGGAGGGTGAGGTTGCAACATTGGTAGGGCAGAGGAGAAATTCTCTTGTGGTATTACGTCCCATTACATTCAAATGAGTTCAAAGAATCCTGCCAAGGCCAACTTTGCCTTTTGCCTTCAGAGCTCAATAAGACTTGTACCAGTTGCATACTGGGGTCAGTATATTTGATTATATATATAATAGCCTTTAACACTGTGGCCCAGAATTTCCACAATTTAATACTTAAAACTAGTAATATATATATATATATATATATATATACACACACATACATATATACACAAACGCATACATGAACATATGCATACACATTATGTTGATCCTGTGCGAGATGGAGATAATGTATGTATGTGTGTATATATACACGGCACAAAATATGACTGAATGGTGCTTTTTGATTCATATTAGTTGGTCTTGTTGAAAAGTTAGGGGTTCAATTTTCAGCAAGGCTGCTGTAGAATTTTGTTGTTTAATAGTTGATCACTTTGATGTTTTTTTTTTAAAATTTTTCCTCTCTATCTTTCTTCTCTTGTGTGTGAGTGTGTGTATGTATCTGTGCATGTATGTGTTTATGTGAGTGAATTTGTACTTCCCCTCACCTTCATATGTGTTTTCTGATTGTAAAGAATGCCCTTGCTGTCCTTGCAGACAGTGTTGTCTACTTGCAGTTTACTTGCAAAAGCACGTATGGGCTTCTCAACATATTGTGCAATCTTTGTTAAAAAACAAGGCACATTCATAGTGTTGTTTGTTTCCAGTTCTCTGTGTAACACAATGTTCAGGCTGTTGATTGTTTGATAAACTGGTAGATTATTACTTTGTTTGGAATCAAGTGGGTGCTTGGCATCAGGAAAGGGCATCTGTGTATAGAAAACTTGGAATTCTGGTTTAAAGCACCCCATATAACCCCTCATAACTTTTATTAATTCTTGGAATTTTCAAAGAATTTTTGTGAATTTTGTATTCTATACAGTAATTATTCTATGATTGTGCAAAAAAAAAAAAATTGTGATTTAAGGGCAATTTAGCTGTTGTTTTTAGCACCTTCCACAACCATTTGATACCTTCGTCACTCTGACATGTATTGATGTTTTCAATAATTTTTCTCCGCATAAACATTTACTGGAATGATGATGCACCCAAGGGTGGTCCGTTGCTGGGATTTAAGCAAAAAATTCAGGCTGTATTTTAAGGTGATTAAAAAAAAAAATTCGAAAAAAAGTGGAAATTTTAGGGGTGGGGATAAAAATTTAAGAAATTTTTTTTTTTTTTTGCATAATTGTATGTATTCCCATTCACAAATTTGAAAAAAGTTTCTTAAAATTCCCCCAAAATAAAAAAAGTTAAGAGGGGTTATAAGGGGTGCTTAAACCAGAATTCTGCTGAAAACTCTGCCCCAACATACTCATCTAACCCACACAAATATGGAAAAGTAGATGTTAGAACAATAATGACGAATATGATATATAAATGTTATGTGTGTGTGTATATATAACATTGATAAAGCTATGGGTAGGTGTGGTGAGGGCTGATCTCAGGATGCCGTTAAGCCTCACAAAGGAGATAATAAGAATGGTTATTAAGTGGAGTTATTACGCTGTCTTGAAATTAACCTATTCAACCCAATGCAGCTTGGAAAAGCTGGCATAAAATAATGATGATAATGTTTATGCATCTGTAAAATTGTACATTGATCAACTATGATATATTTATTTCTACTTGGAATGGTAACTGGATGCTAATTCTTCACCTTTATCATCACGGATATCCTATTTACATATAAAAACTTTGCGGCTGATGCTTTTTAAATCTCGATCTCTCTTCACTTTGTCTTTTATGCTCAGTGAGTGATATTATCCATAAATATAGGGCAGCAAGCTGATAGAATCGTTGGCGAGCTGGCAGAGACGTTAGCACGCCGGGTGAAATGCTTAGCGCTATTTCGTCTGCCGTTATGTTCTGATTTCAAATTCCGCTGAGGTCGACTTTGCCTTTCATCCTTTCGGGGTCGATAAATTAAGTACCAGTTACGCACTGGGGTTGATGTAATCGACTTAATCCCTTTGTCTGTCCTTGTTTGTCCCCTCTATGTTTAGCTCCTTGTGGGCAATAAAGAAATAAGAATCGTTAGCATACTGGGCAGAATGCTTAGTAGCATTTCGTCCGTCTTTATGTTCTGAGTTCAAATGCTGCTGAGGTTGACTTTGCCTTTCATCCTTTCAGGGTCGGTAAAATAAGTATCAGTTGAACACTGGGGTCAATGTAATTGACTTGCCCCACTCCCCTAAATTGCTGGCCTTGTGCCAAAATTTGAAACTGATATTATCCATAAATATACACACGCTCACTCACACAGTGATACTTATATTTACACCTGGCAAGCAATAGATGCATGGTTCAACTCCTATAATGGGACGTTTTTTCTCTCTCTCTCTCTTAGGCTGTATTTGTAACATCTTATATAAAAATTCCACTGTCAGTGTGTGTGAGAATGACAAGCTTGTGTATGTTTTATGTGATAATGATGATGATGGCCCCTGATAATCAAATAATAATAATGTTGATGCAGATATTTCTGATAATTATGATGATTATCATTTTGGTGGTTTCATAAAGAATTACTGATAATTACTGCCATGCTGATGTACAATGTAAGTTGTTGCTGTGATAAACACCCTTACAAATGATGATTCAGCAATAAATAATAATAATAATAATAATAACATTTCAGTGATTTAAGTATATGACCAGCAATATTGAAGGGAGTGGGACAATCAATTACATTAGATATAAAGCTTTGTTCAACTTTCTGCCAGGATTATTATTATTATTATTATTCATGTCGGTCATGTGTATTTACTTCTAATGACTAACTAATGAAATCTTGTTCCAAAGTTGGTTTTTCTCTTTAAAGAATTCTTTAACAGGAAGAGGGACAGTGTCTGTAACTTTTACAGGTCTCTCCCAGACATTTATTGTTGATAAATTGTTTAAAAATTCAAATACTAAATTTTTTACTCTTGCTATGGAAAGATCCATCTTGTATTTTTAAGTTTGGCCCAAGAGAAAGAGAAAGAGAGAGACTACTCTCAAGTAACTGTTCTGTCTTCATTGACTATGACAAGTAATGATGACTCTTCAGATTAAGGCTTTAGTTACAATTAAATGCAAAGATTAATATTGTCTTTAGGTTTCAACCTAGAGAATATAATATACAAAATTACTCACCTCTCTCTCTCTCTCTCTACAAAAAGTAGCATTTTGAGCCGATTGTACTGGGTAGAATAAGATGTTAGACAGCATCATGTGACATGAATACTGAGACAGTTTGAATAACAGCCTCTATTACCATAACCACATAAACCTTGAGTTGTTTGTTGATAACAGCATCTAGTCAGTCTAGAGTATGTTACTTGTTGATCTTGTTTTTTTTAAAGTCTTATAATTAGATGTTTTTTTTTATAATTAAACTTTTCATACACTAAACTGAAAATTTTAAAACAAAACCATCAACTCTTTGTAATTGATTGCCAATTAGAACAATTTGCCAAATGATAAAATAATACACTGTAATTGGACTTAATATACTACATTCTTTAATGATGCATCTCGTCTGATGATCAAATTTGTTTTCCTCTGATCAAAATTATCCATCATTGATCAGTGTTATTGATTAGTTCAATGCATACATACAGAATTTTTCAAGACTTTCTCCTACTTCACACCATTTTTATCTATATTCACAATATATATATATATACATACACTAATATATATACAATTTACAATGTCATTTTAAATACACGGTATCATATTTATTTTCTAAAAAAAAAAAATAATTAAAATTCAAGTTTATCTTACCTTCAGCACCCCCTCTTTCTGTACCTACAACACAAGGTACACTTATGAATGATGCCAATAAAGATATTTTGGTGGGGTTGTGCAAGACTTGCTTCCTACAAAGACTTTCTCTTATCGACATTTTTTATTTTAATTCTAACAAGAAAAAAATGGAATAAAATAGTTTTTTTTTTTTAAATTTTGTCTTTCAACATTTGTAATTTTCACTTTGTCTTCCATTAACTAAAAACATCATTCACATTTAGGGTTTCAATGTTTTCTGGAAGTTTTCCTTTCTTTCTATCATCTGAAATTTCCATTTTAATTGGAAGAACAGACAACTTTGTACTTCTCTGATTTTTCTCTCCTCAGGTGGTGGGATGGAAGCACTCCGTCGGTTACGATGATGAGGGTTCCGGTTGATCCGAATCAACGGAACAGCCTGCTCGTGAAATTAACGTGTAAGTGGCTGAGCACTCCACAGATACGTATACCCTTAACGTAATTCTCGGGGATATTCAGCGTGACACAGAGTGACAAGGCCGGCCCTTTGAAATACATGTACAACAGAAACAGGATGTAAGAGTGAGAGAAAGTTGTGGTGAAAGAGTACAGCAGGGATCACCACCATCCCCTGCCGGAGCCTCGTGGAGCTTTAGGTGTTTTCGCTCAATAAACACTCACAACGCCCGGTCTGGGAATTGAAACCGCGATCCTATGACCGCGAGTCCGCTGCCCTAACCACTGGGCCATTGCGCCTCCCCACAGGTGGTACTGCTGTTTGTAATCAGTTTAGTGGAGAAAAAAAAAAAAAGAATTTTGAAGAATTGCACTTATTTTTTTACCTGTATATTTATTTATTTGCAGCATAATTTATGATTTGGCTCACTAAATTAAATGCAATATACGTTGGAAGAAATGATGATGTTAAAATGTTGGCTCTCAAAGACAAAATAAAATGCTGAGAGATGTGTAACCCCAATTGACTTATGGTTTCATAAAAATGGGCATTTGAAGAATAACAATGTCATATCTTAAATTTTAGTGTAAGCACAAGATAAATTTACTGTCACTAGTGACTGTAAAATTCCTGCATCCTTCATTTAAAACATATCTGGAACACAACCGACAAAGACGAGAAAATGGAAAGGTATGTCTTTTGTGTGTGGCACCTCCTGCATGGATTTATTTGGCTGCCCAAAGAATTTTTGTAGCAGGCTGAATTCTGATGCAGGCTAAAGGTGGGTGATTGCTGTTTACACACACAAACATATATATATATATATATATATATATATACACACACACACACACATACACCAAGGTGATGCCGCAACATGGCCAATTAAATGACAAACAAGTAAAAGATAAGATATATATATATATATATATATATAATATATATATATATATATATATATACACACACACACACTGTTGTATTTCAGGATGGTAATTATATATATATATTGTCTTCCATCTCTTTTATACTCAGCATACACTGAGGAATTCCTAATGTAAGCCCAATGACAATTGTACAATTACCATGGATTACGCCAGGTAGCCATAGGCAGTGCCTTATCGGCATACAACACAAATTTTAAATTTTATTTATTTTAAAATTTTACAGGAGTAGCTGTGTGGTAAGTAGCTTGCTTACCAACCACATAGCTCCGGGTTCAGTCCCACTGTGTGGCACCTTGGGCAAGTGTCTTCTACTATAGCCTCGGGCCAACCAAAGCCTTGTGAGTGGATTTGGTAGACGGAAACTGAAAAGAAACCTGTCGTATATATGTATACATATATACATGTATGTGTGTGTTTGTCCCCCCAACATCGCTTGACAACCGATGCTGGTGTGTTTACATCCCCATAACTTAGTGGTTCGGCAAAAGAGACCAATAGAATAAGTACTAGGCTTGCAGTGAATTAGTCCTGGGGTTGATTTGCTCAACTAAAGGCGATGCTACAGCATGACCGAAACAAAAGAGTAAAAAAAAAGTACATATTTATATATACACAGGTCAACCCAATGCAAATGTAGAAGACATTTGCCCAAATTTTCATGCTTTAGGATTGAACTCTGAACTACATGATTGCAGGATCATCTTAATCACATGGTGGAACCTGCACCATTGGGTTGAGGGTACAAACACACAATACAATTTTTTTTGAGTTTCAGTGAGAATTTGTGATTCTCTCACAGGAATTTGAAATATATTTTCAAGAATTCAGTGGTTGAAGTTAAATAAAAAAAGTTAAAGAATCACAGGATATTTCCATTATCAGTTAAAGACCTTTTTAATGCCAGACTCTGTTAAATGTTTAAAAGTACCAAGTAATATTTTTTACCGCTCAGAATTCACAGGTGCTGAGGATTTCTTCTTTTAACCCAGATAATTTCCAGTTTGATGGAAATTCTCTTTGGATACAAGTATTTTGTTTATTGTTGTTTTTACTCTTCCAACATCATCGTTTAACGTCCGTTCTCCATGGGTTGGACGGTTCGACCGGGGATCTGGGAAGCCAGAAGGCTGCACCAGGCTCCGGTCTTATCTGGCAATGTTTCTACAGCTGGATGCCCTTCCTAACGCCAACCACTCTGAGAGTGTAGTGGGTGCTTTTTACGTGCCACCTGCACTGGTGCCAGGCGAGGCTGGCATCGGCCACGGTCGGATTGGTGCATTTTACATGCCACCTGCACGGAAGCCAGTCGAGGCGGCACTGGCTTCGGCCATGATTCGGATGGTGCTTTTTACGTGCCACCGTAAAATAACAATAACTATTTTCATTATGGTCTTCGTATGAAATATATATATATACATACATACATATACAAGGATGTCCTGAAAAGTTCCTGCCTTTGGGTAAAAGAAAATATAGGAGGATCAGTTATGATTTTATTCAGCACATTCCTCTTGGGTTCACACACTTATTGCAGCTGTCCTTCAATTTTTCTAAGCCCTGTAAAAGAACTTGGAAAGTTGGACCTCCAACCAGGCTTTTCGTGACACTCTCAAAAGCCAGGAGCTTTCAACATCCCTTCGTATATATTTGTATTATTATATGTCCAACCCATGCTAGCATGGAAAGCGGACGCTAAATGATGATGATATACAAAATCATACAATGGCATTGGGATCCTAAAACCAAGGTACTCACGCAAAAAGCATTGGTGTAGGTGCTGGTGCCATGTAAGAAGCACTCAGTACACTTTGGCATTAGGAAGTAACAAGCATTAGTGATGGTACCATGTAAGAAGTACTCAGTACATTCTGGAAGGTCATCCAGCTGTAGAAATCAAGCAAAAACTGACTATTGAACCTGATGCAGCCCCTATCAAGCTATCCAACCCATGCCAACATCGAAAACTGCATTAATTTGAACATTCACATCCATATATTCTATTCCAGACTGGTTTCTAAATAGAACTAAGTGAACTGTATTGGACATAGTGCAGAGCTTGGTACAAGAAAATTATTTTCATACAATTTGGCATTAGGAAGGGCATCCATCTGTAGAAACACTGCCAGATCAGACTGGAGCAGCCTTCTGGCTTCCCAGATCCCTGGTCGAACCGTCCAACCTATGCTAGCATGGAGAACGGACGTTAAACGATGATGATGATGAATTCCTAATAATATTTAGTTATAAAAATATAATGGGAATTTTTTAAAACTTCAAACAGCTATGGAGGCCCACCTGAGTTAAACAGGCAGCAAAGGGATTCATAAGTTAAAAACGGTTGAGAAACACTGCTCTAACCAGTCACTGTATCTGTTAGAAACAGAACCCAAATGTCCCTCAAATTACAGCACAAGAGGTAGATAAGGAAGCACTCATGATCTGAGAAAAACTTGACAGTTATTTTTAGCAAATTATGGTTCCCTAAGGGAAAAGTAAATGAGGTCTATGATGGTCAGTGATTTGAAAGATGTGAAGAAATGCCGTCTTTTCAGTGGAGCGCTTCTTTGTAGGCGATGTTTCTCGTTTTCCCTTCTGATGCACAAATGTATAGACTGATGCAGCATCCAACGTAAAGTTGACCGTGGGAGAACACTTGCTCTGTGAGATTTAAACCAATGATCTGAGAAAAACTTGACAGTTATTTTTAGCCAATTATGGTTCCCTAAGGGAAAGGTAAATGAGGTATATGTTGGTCAGTGAAGGACTTGGGAGAGTAATTAGGCCTTACATAAGTGGAGCCAACTCCTAGTTTTGTTTGTTAATTTTTCCTTTTTAAATTATTTTTTTTATTAACAAAACATACAAAGTAAAAATAAACCAGAAATATGTTTTATATTTACAGTTGGCCCAAAAATTTCATTAAATTCTGAATGGAACATTTATAGGAAAAAAATTCTATTTGTATAATTTCATATTTCTAGTTCTTTGAAAAGTTCAAATTGCAAAGAAGAACAAATAATAAAATTAGAATTTTCAGAAGAGTTTGGCCTTTTCACAGAAACGGTAATTTTCCTTCGAAAGGGAAAATATTCCAGTTGATAAATTCTAGAAAATATTCTCTTTGGGGACTAATACCTTGTACTATCCGACCCCCATTCATACACAGACAATGTTACCAAATGTATACAGCACAGTTCATCAATGTATATATCAAAGTTAGGTATATATTGTTATGTATTACAGGTGAGTGTTTATTTTTTAATAATCAACATGAAAGACTTATAAGTTGACTTCGGTAGAGGATTGTAACTGAAGACCCTGGCACAGTAGTGCTAAAGTAAATAACTATTTTATAGACAGAAAACTTGATAGATTTACTTAATAATCCAAAAAGGTTGGTTAGTGTCGTTTATTTTGAGAAACACATAAAGAGATGAAAGACAAAAATCAAAGCAAGTCAGATTCCAACACAAAACTTAGATGTCAAACAAGATACTGTAAGACATCTTGTTAAGCTTTCTCTGCTCACTTTCACCACGCTTATCTCCCAGGAATTATTAGTGGTTGGAAGTCAACAGGTACCAAAGAAAAGTCAAATAGAAAAAAATAATTTGTGAGTGGGTGTGTGTGTGTGTGTGTCTATGTGTATACAAGTACATTTTACATGTTTGTGCTGCTGATATTTCCAAAGGAATGATAATGTTGATGATGATGCAGTAACTGGGATTCCTAAATTCTTGCCAACTTCCACAGACCAGGTACTAGAATATAAGGAGGAGCAGAATGGCGTTGTGTATAGCACCATGTTGAAATGATACTGCTGTCATATTAAGTCGTTGTTATTCTCTCCCAGTACTCGTTGAGATTCTCGCTTCAAGACATTCAGAAGGGTTTCAGAACTTTCTAAAATCTGAAAAAAAAAAAAAAAAAATTAAGGTTGCATAATTTGTCCTTTTTCTTTCTGATGAACTCTGGGACCCCACGTAATGACACCAGCTAATTACTATCTCTAATTAAAAATCTGCTATCATACAATTTGCTTGAATAGATGGAGGAATTACTGCGTCAAGGGGAAGGAGGGGGTGGTAAGTTCTCATTGCAGACATGTGGTTCCAGGTTCAATCCCACAGTGCAGCACTTAGGCTTTTAAATGTCTTTTACTTCAGCCTTGTGTCATTGAACAATACTTTGTAAAAGGAATTTGAAACACAGAAATTGTACTTAAGCCTGTTTCTCAACCACATGGTTTCAGGTTCAGTGCCACTGTGTGGGGACCTGGTCAGACCAAAGGTGACCTGGTGGTGGAACAAGAAAGCAGACAGTGAAATAAAAGCAAAGGGACAGGCTTAGAAAGACTGGAAAAATAGTGGTAGCAGAGAATTATATGAGGTAGCCAGAAGTGAGAAGCTAGGCAATATGTTTATATAGCAAAACGAGAAGCAGAAAGTAGATTCGCCAATGTTTTACAGAGTGAGGATAAAAAAGTGTGATGTGTTCTGGATTACAAAGCAGTGTATCAAAGAGAATAGAGATGTTGTGGGTGAGAAATGTGTAACAACATTTTAATTTATTTTGTCTTTGGTCTGAATGTTATTTCCTATTTGCTTCTGCCTAGAAATCAAAGGAAATGACTTCTATTCTCTTCAAACTTTGCTTTTCTGACCTGGACTGACCTACTTCCCATTACACTTCAGACAGATTCAGCGCCAAGTTGCTGAGGCAGAAATATCTTTATAGCAAATATTCTGCTCAATACCATAGATTTGCTTGTCAGTTGCTTGACCATATCCCTAAGTGGCCAACAATATGTGCATATCTGATCATGAGCAGGAGTAGTGCGGGGAGCAGGTTGGCCATATCTGGAATAACTGTTGGATGTGGGAGCAAGGTGTGACCTGGATCTAAACAACATTATCAATATGGAGTTATACAAATGAATTAGCTACAAACCTTCTTGTATGCGGTTTCTGTTTCACAAATTGTCCGATCAAATTCATTTTGGACTGAAAGTTTTCTGCTCAGACTTTCATTTACTTTTGACAACCTCTCTGTAAGAATGTGGATATCACTCTGAAGTTTCGCTTTCTCTTCTGCCTCCTGTTCTATCTGTCGTTTTAAGATGTCCCTTTTGTTACAAAGCTCTTCAATACCTACAGAGACAGGAAAGAAACACAAAAGAAATATCACAAAGGGGAAAAGGCAAACTACCTCTTTTTCATTCCCTCTATGCTAATGCCCCAAACATCTCTTCCCTTTAAAGCACAAAGCTAATCCTGGCCCCCGAATGCAGAGAATGTGCAAAGGCTGGAGAGGAATAAAGCTGCAATGCTCTTCTTGAAGTGCAATATCAGTGTGTATTGCAACAAAGTATTTGTGTATTGAGAGAGAAGTTGGGCATAAGAGGAATTAGATGTAGTGCACAAGAGAAGAGATTGTGTTGGTTTGATTACTTGATGTGGATGGATGAGGACAGCTGCATAAAGAAGTGCTGGTCACTTAAAGTGGAGGGAAGTTGTAGAAGAGGGAGACCCAGGAAGACATGGGATGAAGTAATGAAGACCAATCTCAAAATGCTGAACTTTATGAAGGAGGTGAAAGAGGATCAAGATATGTGGTACATTGCTGTACTCAAGAAGAGCCACCCACGACAACAGGATTGAGATCCTAAGACCAAGGTGTCACATAAAAAGCCTGCAGTACACTCTGTGGAGTGATTGGTGTTAAGAAGGGCATAAAAAACCAAGTCAAAACAGACTATGGAACCTAGTGTGACCCCTGGCCTTGTTACCTCCTCTCAAGTAATCCAACCCATGCCAACACAGAAAACAGATGTTAGATGTTGATAATGTCCTTTCTTTTTTATGCTGTCCACCATTTACACTAATTATTTCAGTTGATTTCTTGACAAATATCTCCAACTGACAAGATGTCTTTATATATTAAAGTGAAGTTGTGTGTCTGTCTCCTATGATTTAGATTCCTAACTACTCCCACATTTTGCGTTGCAGTTTAACCAAAACCGGGTATCTTATAGTCGTGATTCATATCGAGTCCTTCTGGGTATTAGCGCGCGTCTACGATGAGTCTATGATTTTAAAAATAATTTACCATCATTTTTTTTCCATTTTAATGCATTTTTCGCTATTATATAAGGGAAGTAACTCTCTAAAAATGTCTACGATGAGTCAACGATTTAAAAAAAAATTTACCATAATTTTTTCCCCATTTTTAATGCATTTTTTTGCTATAACTCTCTAAAAATGCTTATATAGTTATTTCCCTTACAAACCTGAGCAATACTGCTAGTTACATCTACAATCAAAATCAACAGGTAGTCTTTCTTGTTCATTTGGAATTGTAGACATTTGCAAGGGTTTCAGTGACTCAGACAGTTCAAGCAACACACACACACATCAAACAGTTCCAAACTTTAGGTTGTATCTTCTCAATGCTGGGCTATCATACTTCACTTCTTAGAAGATGCTTTGCTTCTTTACCGTTCCAACACAATGTACATGAGCAATGAAACATGGACATCATCTACATGAGCAAAAGAAACATGGACATCATCTAACATCCATTTTCCATGCTAGCATGGGTTGGATGGATTGACCAGAGCTGGTAAGACTGGGGGCTGCACCAGACTCCATTGTCTGTTCTGGCTTGGTTTCTACTGTTGGATGCCCTTCTTAATACCAACCACTCCACAGAGTGCACTGGATACTTTTTATGTGGCATCAGTACAAGTACTTTTTTATATTGTGGCACCAGCATCAATACCAATTCTGCTGTAGCAGATAGGCAATGTATAATAATTTCTTAAAGCAAAAGAAACAATGATCTCCCCACTGAACAATTTCTTTGTAAACTCTTGTTTTATATACAAATAAATTCTTACAGCAATGTTTTTCCATCTACCAGTTCACCACGATGCTATTATTGCTTAAGTGAAGGCACAGGGCTTCATGATTAGGGTATTCAGCTCATTATAGGATCATCAGTTTGACTCATGCCAACATCTGTTCTTGAGCAAGACTCTTTATTTCATGTTCCAGTCCACTAAGCTGGCAAAATTGAGTAGGACCTGTATTTCAAAGGGTCGGTCTTGTGACATTGTGTCACGCTGACTCACCATGAGAATTATGTTAAACCTTAACATATTCTCATACGCATATCTGCGGAGTGCTCAGCCACTTGCACGTTAATTTCACAAGCAGGCTGTTCCATTGATTGGATCAACTGGAGCCCTCATCGTTGTTACTGATGGAGCACCAGTTTTTACTACTGCTTGAATAGCCACATCTTTTACATGTTTCAAAACACATTAGAGAAAGTCATAATTCAGGAATTAGTTTCAATTAACCAAACTGACATCTCATTCACGATAATCACTTTCATCAACATCTGTTGTTGTTATTGGTTGATGTGATAAAGCTTTGCTTCATGCTCTTGCTTGATGGGGTTGGGAACATCCCAAGTTAGTAATAATAATAATAATAATAATAATAATGAAATTATTGTATACAGTGCTCAGGTGCACCACAACTTGTCAAATGTGCGTATAAAGCATATGCAGTAATGTACAAATGTCTGGGAAGTGGACAGTGTATGAGTCAGATACATGCGTGTGTGTGTATGGAGAGGAGAAAATCAGGTGTAGTGTTGGCGAATCTCATTTCTATATACGCCCACGTGCCGGTGGCACGTAAAAAGTACCCACTACACTCACGGAGTGGTTGGCATTAGGAAGGGCATCCAGCCGTAGAAACACTGCCAGATCAGACTGGGCCTGGCGCAGCCTCCTGGCTTCCCAGACCCCAGTTGAACCGTCCAACCCATGCTAGCATGGAAAGCGGATGCTAAATGATGGTGATGATGATGATGTGTAGAGCCAACCATATCCCCAGTATTCTCTATTGCTGGTGGTCCCATGCCAGCCCCTCTGCATTCTCCAGAGTAACACTGAGCCTCTAGAAATCTTTCCCAATTATGTCCAACCATTTAGTGTAGAGCCTTCCACGCAGCTGCTGCATCAAATCAGAGTAAAGCTCCAGTAGGATGATCTAGCAGGAGACAGAAGACATGTCCATACCAGCACATGTGATGGATAGCTATGAGATGGGAGGCTGCAGGCTGATGTGTACACACATGTAGTTCTTTGTTGGAAACATGATGGTACCATCTGATGTTTTTGATGGTTCGCAGGGCAAGAGGTAAGATTGTCAGAATTGTCTAGGCCAGAGAGATGCAGGTTCTACTGATGCCTTGATCACTTCTGGTTGATGGTGAAGGTTTTCTAAGTCAACAAGGCAGGCATTCTTTTGGGCATGAGTAGAGAGCATTCTTCTCAGTGGAGCTGAAACTTAGGCTATGAAGAAGGAACTTCAAGATTGCTTTGATGGTACATAAACCAAGCTTCTCATGGGGATTCAAAACATCTCATGGCATGAGTACAAGACTAAAGGAGATTTATGGACACATTCTACTCATCTCTGCTATTATTGCTTAACATGAAGTAGGCTTTGTTGGTTACTGCTATTGAACAACAGGACCACAACAGAATTGATACCAGTGCTAGTACCACATGAAAAGCACTCATGTTGATGCCATATTAAAAGTACTTGTGCCACATAAAAAGCACCTAACCATCAGGTTGATCATATGATGTATGTAAATTGTGTGAAGTAACTCCAGTTACCTTGTGCCCTACATTGCAGACAACAAAAGATTTCCTGACATACAAACTTCACATCTCTGCTAGCAATGATATTAAATAGCAGCGATGTTTTAGCCAGGGATATATAGCAGTACCAGTGGTGGGAATTGAACTGCCAACCATTCAGAGAATAGAATGATATTTAATCACGTCCACCCTCTGCAACTTGCTACGGCTACGTAAATGTGATCGTCGTAGTTTGGATGTTGTCTACAGTAATGCAGAAGTCCACGACAATATGTTGAAATCTTTAGACCTTTGAAATAACTGAGTACAGGGTTTCACCGATGTTATCTCCATAGTCCACCATAAAAGCCTATAGGAAACTGTAAGAATATCAACGATAGTAACTATCTAGAATGCTATAACGGATATTTCATATACAGTAAGCTCTCGATTTAACGGACTAAAAGGGGGAAGGTATGTCCGTTCATACCGAATATCAAAAAGCTTTAAAATATAATATACATTAGGGAACAATAGAAAGAGGGTCCAGTTCCCCACCTTTTTTTCCGAACAAAAAATAAGGGGTTTGCAGCATATTAGGAGGTCAGGGTACTTGATTCTACGCAAAAAAATCCGTTTTTTTTTTTTTGAAAAGAAACAAATAATACCATACTTGGTCGGTGAATTTTTTACCTGTCTACATAAACATATACCGCTATTATATATATATATATATATTATATATATATATATATATATATATATATACATACATACATACATATATACATACATATATATACATACATATATACATACATATATATACATACATATACACATACATACATATATATACATACATATATACATACATATATATACATACATATATACATACATATATACATACATACATATATACATACATACATATATATATATATATATACATATACATACATACATGCACATATACACCACGACATCAGAAAAAAATATGTTCAGCGTAGAATATACACAATATAAACGTTACATTCTCTAAATATTTAATAACAAACCATGTAATTCCAATGATCCTGGGATTAGGGGGAGGGGTTCGGCCCCAGCCTTTTCCGAACAAAAATAAGGAGTTTGCAGCATATTAGGAAGACAGTGTACTTGATTCCACGCAAAAAATCTGAGCTTTTTTTTCTCCTTTTTCTTAGTGAAAATCGTGCGGGTGAAAGAATCAAACAATACCGATTTTTCCTCGAAATATTTTCAAAGACGAACCAAGTACTTACATTTGACAAGTTCATTGTTGTATGTTTGTAATGTAGCACCTTGAAGAGTCATTTTTTTGTTGCTTTTTGTTATCTGCCACAACACAACAATTAAACTGATTACGTTAATAGAGCATAGAAATAAAAATAGAGGAAAATATTACGAAAATTGGCTTCCGCGCAGTGAAACGACTGCCATCATCTCCCTTTGTAACTATGACAACATTGGCGGGACACTTCAGTGCGGAGCTGTTGTTTACGTTTCTATCTTATTTAAGTACAGACTAAAGCTAAATTTATTCTAGTTTTCAATAATTTATTTTTTTCAGATATATTTAAATAAATTTACATCACATGTATTTAATTGCTGAGGAAAGTTTGCGTCATAATATTTGAACGGATTTGTTTTTTCCTTCAGGTTGCATATCGTTGCTGCTGTACAGCTAATGTTATCGTTCACTTCCGTGAAAGGCCTATTTTATTTATACTTTTTATCTTAATAAAAATGTCTTAATAGTGAAAGTGGATTGATTTAATATTAAAAAAATACGTTTTACGAATTTTAATCGCGGCAAAAATGTCTTCCCAAGAAATAGAAACTTGGGTCAACGATAAATTACATGATATCCTCGGAATATCTGATAAATATATTTCACTTTATTTAATTGAGCTGGGCACCAAGTCTCAGAGTCCGCAGGATTTTGTCAACAGGATAGAAGATACAAACACAATTGATGTGGATGACAACGTCATTCGTTTCTGTTCAGAATTATGGAACAAGGTAGGTGGCTTGCGGAAAACAATCTCTTTCGCAATGATTTGATATCTTAGGGTCTTGATTTCTATTTTTCTGTGTCACAGGGCTTAAAATTACCTTCTTCAATATCAGAAAATTAAACACACCCATCTACACACTCATACATACACATTCACACATACACACATCTATAGGCACATGCAGATTGTACCGTGTTTGGGCAGTCCTATGTGTGTGAATAACACTAAAGTATTTCCCTATAGCTTGCTGAATTTAAGAAATATATTGACGCAAGTGTAGCTGTGGTTAGAAGTTTGCTTCCCAACCACATGGTTCCGGGTTCAGTCCCACTGCATGACATCTTGGGCCAGTGTCGTTTATTATACTATATTGAATGACTGTTGATATCACCTTCGCAACTGCCCTGCAACCGCTATCGTTCCCATCGGCTAAGATTCTGGGTGATACTGAAGCTAGGTCCTGTTTTGTGGTCACTGCAGGTTTTTTTTTTTTTTTTTTGCATGCCAGAATACATTTTTGAGGATTTTAGTGTCAATTGATCAGATTTATAAGAACTTACAGAATAAATTTCCTTTGGCATCACTGTAGCCAACCTGTTCTGTCTGAGCATTAGGTATCAAAGAGTACAATATGCAATGTTTTCCTCCCTTTTCAAGATAGTAGAATAAAGGTCCCCACAGTTTTTGACAGCGTGGGGCACTAGAGACTAAACGAAGGAAATTACGGCAAGACTTCCACCCGTCCCGTCTCCCCGAGAGAAAATGGGGTGGGGGTCAGACGAAAGTCTTTCCGAAATGAGCTTTTCGGGGTGCTCTGCCATTAATAAGGATTTTCTAAACACTTTTTAAAAATCTACAGTAACCTAAATATTGCCTGTGACACACTTGGTCACTTGTGACAAGTGACTGAGACCTTTGGTGGTTTGCTGTGCTTGAGAAATCACATCAAACTAAATGAAATCGTAGTTGTGGTCAGTGCCAGTGACACTTGAAAGTCACCTGTGCTGATGAAAACATAAAAGGCACCCATGCCGGATGACATGTAGAAGGTATCTGGTACTCTCTGGGAGTGGTTGGCATTAGGAAGGGCATTCAGCCATAGAAACCAAACCAAAACAGACTGGAGCCCGGTGCAGTTCCAGTGGAACCATCTTACCCATGCTAGCATGGAAAACGGATGCTAAATGATGATGATAATGCTATTTGAAAAGCACTGTGGTAGGGTGTAATTCAGGGGACATTTCATTGCTATTTCAAGCAGCCATGTAGAGGCTCTCTCATTCGCTTTTAAATGAAGATTTTCTTACTGATTGTAATCGTATTTGTAATGATGTTGATTAATGATGATTGTGATGCTGTTTTCAGGTACCACACAAACAAGTTCCTGTCAAAGCATCACACATTGCAGAGAAAGCAGCCAAAGAATTGGTACAGAAAAACAAAACCTATACTCTGGTTTCAGATGATGACGATGATGATGATAGTGAAGAAGAAAAATTTGTTCCCAAAAAGGTAAGTAAACTTGAGTTTAACCCTTTAGCTTATTTATATAAATAATGCTTATTTATATACATTATATATATTGATAGAAGTGACAATGTGTATGTGAGTGTGTGTGTGTATATATATATATATATATATATATACACACATATATATATGTGTGTGTGTGTATGGCCAGTGCCCCTGACTGTCTCCCGTACTGGTGGCACATAAAAAGCACCATCTGAACGTGGCTGATGCCAGTACTCCCCAACTGACACCCATGCTGGTAGCATGTAAAAAGCACTATCTGAACATGATTGATGCTAGGACTGCCTGACTGGCCCCCGTGCTGCTGGCATGTAAAAAGCACTATCCGAACATGACCAATGCCAGTACCCGCTGACTGGCCCCTGTGCCACTGGCATGTAAAAAGCACCCACTACACTCGTGGAGTGGTTGGCGTTAGGAAGGGCATACAGCTGTAGAAACGTCAGATTGGATTGGAGCCTGGTGCAGCTGCCTACTCTACAGACCTGAGTCAAATCGTTCAACCCATACCAGCATGAAAAACGGCCGTTAAACGATGATGATGATGATGATAGGTATATATATATATATAATGTGTGTGTGTGTACAAATATATGTTTATCTTTATTTCTTCTTTTGCTGGTGTCTCAAATTTAGGTTAAATCAGTGTTTCTCAAAGGGGAGGCCTATGGGACAGTTGGACAAGTTGTTTTGAGAAAATTTGGTTTAAATGTTTGACAACTCAGCACCATCCATTGGATGGCAGGGCGTTTTGCTCGTACATACATACATACATACATATATATATAAAGTTAATCCAACGAAGAAAACACAAAAAAACACAACAACACGAGGACGTGGAACAATTATAGTATTATTGGACGCTCAGGAAAGAAGGGAAAAGGAGGGTTTAACGTTTCAAGCGGAGCTCTTCGTCGGAAACATAGGAGAAGGAAAGATCCCAAGAAGGGAAGACAGATATATATATCTGTATTGATCAGACTGCCAGATATTACACACTGCTGGTCACAATGTGCTTCCATTTCTTTCTTTATTGCATCCTTTTTTTCCAATCTTGGCCCAACTCATTTAACTAAATTGTTTTCCCATTGTTGTGGACACCATTTGGCAACTGCACAAACTTGCCTGTTGCCTGGCCCAACAGAACTTGTCCCTGTTAGATTGGGCCCCTTTGAACCCGACAAACAAACACACCTCTTGCTCACAAATTGTGTTAACCATATAGAATTAATCAATTAATATTTTCTTACATTTTTACCCACAGAAAACAAAAACAGAAAAGAAACGCCAATTCCGCAAGAAGCAGGTATCTTCAGAGAGCAGCTCAAGTGAACCAGAGGGGTGAGTCATTAAATTAATATTTTTTTTTCTTTTCTTTTTACTTGTTTCAGTCATTTGACTGTGGCCATGCTGGAGCACCACCTTTTAGTCGAGCAAATCGCACTTATTCTATCGGTATCTTTTGCCGAACCGCTAAGTTACGGGGACGTATACACACCAGCATCGGTTGTCAAGCGATGTTGGGAGGACAAACACATACACACACATATATATATATTATATATATATATAATATATAAAGAAGCCCATCGTATATGTATATATATATACATATACGATGGGCTTCTTTCAGTTTCCATCTACCAAATCCACTCACAAGGCTTTGGTTGGCCTGAGGCTATAGTAGAAGACACTTGCCCAAGGTGCCACGCAGTGGGACTGAACCCGGAACCATGTGGTTCGTAAGCAAGCTACTTACCTCACACCCACTCCTACACCTATTTTATTGATATTTGCAAGGCGGTGAGCTGACAGAATCATTACCATGATGGGCAAAATGCTTAGCAGTATTTCATCCATCTTAACGTTCTGAGTTCAAATTCTGCTGAGGTTGGATTTGCCTTTTGTCTTTTCAGGGTTGATAAAATAAATACCAATTGAATGCAGGTGTCAATGTAATCAACTTGTTCCCTCTCTTGAAATCACTGGCTTTGTGCCAAAATTTCAAATCAATTTTATTTATATTTATTCAACATTAATGATAGTGATGATTGTCGTGATGGTTGTTGCACTTCTTTTCCCCTTCTTCATTCTCCTCTTCATCCTCCTCCTTCATCCTCCCCTTCATTCTCCTCTTCATTCTCCTCTTCATCCTCTTCTTCATTCTCCTCTTCATTCTCCTCTTCATTCTCTTCTTCATTCTCCTCTTCATCCTTTTCTTCATTCTCCTTTTCATCCTCCTCCTTCATTCTCCTCTTCATTCTTCTTTTCATCCTCCTCCTCTTCATTCTCCTTTTCATCCTCCTCCTTCATTCTCCTCTTCATCTAAATCCTCTTCATTGCCCTCCTCTTCATCTACCTTCTCTTCATTCTCCTCCTCCTCCTCATCATTATCATCATCATTGCCATTGTCGGCAGCTAATTATTTTCGCTCTCCACTTCCCTTTATTCTAGTGATTCATATGGAGATCTTGACAAAGATTTGAGCAGCAGCAGTGAAAGTGAAGATGAACTGGAGAAGGAAGAAAGGGAACGTCTTCGTGACTTGCAGGAGCGGGACGACTTTGCCTCACGTCTCCAAAAGAAAGACAAAGAGAAAACAAGGCACGTTGGGTCAAAATCTGATAAAAAGGTAAACCACATTAAGTTTGGAAAGAAACAGTTTTTCATACACCAATAATGTTACAATCAGCCCTTGTTTTTGTTTCTGTTGCGTACTTTTTATTTTTTTGTGTTTTTTTTTTAAATATTCATTTGCTACCCCTCACTCCCATTGATTTTTCCTGACCAAAAATAGTGACATTTAGATCATTGTTCTCTCAAGCTCATTTAGATCAAAATTACTGATATTTAAATCATTATACAAGTGAAATCGGAATCGAAATCACTCAAAAATCAATGGAAATTGTAGTTGTGAAACCAGTGCCGGTGGCACGTAAAAGAACCATCCGAACGTGGCCGTTGCCAGTGCTGCCCTGACTGGCCTCCATGTCGGTGGCACGTAAAACGCACCAACCGAACGTGGCCGTTGCCAGCCTCGCCTGGCACGTAAAAAGCACCCACTACATTCACGGAGTGGTTGGCGTTACGAAGGGTATCCAGCTTTAGAAACACTGCCAGATCAGACTGGGCCTGGTGCAGCCTCCTGGTTTCCCAGACCCCAGTCGAACTGTCCAACCCATGCTTGCATGGAAAGCGGACGTTAAACGATGATGATGATGATACAAATCACCCCAAAACATTCAACAATTGACACAAGAAGCTAAGGAAGATAACTCAGCAAAGTTAAAGAGTATTTTTAAAAGGAAATTGTTTTTCTTTCACTCTTTGCTTCACGGTGTGTGTCTATTTACCACTCTGACCCTATACTCAGTAAGTCTTTTACTTATTGCAACTATCTATCCCCTCCCAAATGTTGGTCATCCATGTGAGAAACAAAAATTTCACTTTCCAACACACTGTAATTTCTGGTCTACATAACTGCTGTCTTCTCTCTTTCTGTCTGTTTTACAATAGATTCTACTCTGATATATCTAATCACATACCAACCCTACCTGAGGTCACCCAACACATCTGTCCTTGCCACTCATGTTGTCTCCCTTCCCTCAGGCTCTGCATTCAATCCTTCATCATCATCATCACCATTCTTTAGCATCTGTTGTCCATCCTGGCATGGATTAGATTATTTGACTAGAGCTGGCAATCTGGAGAACTGCATGTTGTCCCAGTTTGGTTTGGCTTGGTTTCTATGGCTGGATGCCTTTCCTTTTGACAACTACTCTACAGAGTGTATCGAGTGCTTTTTATGTGGCACCCTCCCTGAAAATTGTAATGCATCTGGAGCTTCTCTTTTTCCCATCATCTATTCAACCACATCAATGTCAGATAGAAAACCTGTAAAAGTCATGTCTGTTGCCACTTCCTCCTTATTAAACAGGGAAAATGATAGAGAATAGTTGCTGTTTCTGTGTTTTTTTTTCATTCATTAATATGTCTGTTTTCTTTGTCAGGCAGCAGAAGAAGCAAAGCGCCGCCTTCAATTGGAGATGAAAGGCAGAGAGAAAATAGTGGGGGATCAGCGTAAAAAGTCCCGTCGAGAATACTTAAAAAAAAGACAGAATGACAAACTTGATGATTTAGAAATGGAAATCCAAGATGAAGAATACCTGTTTGGTGATTTGAGGTAAGTAGGAGTTTTAGCTTCTCTGGTTTTCACTGCTTTGAATATCCATAGCAGATGACCACCGCATGCCTAGTGAGGTACCACTGAGTTGTTACCAAGCAAGCACTTGTACATGGCACCAGCACAAGTGTTTTTTACCTGGCACCAGCACAAGGCCCTCGCAGGCTGATTCTCTTCATCAGTGGGAGCAGCACCAACACTTCTGATGAAGAACCATCCTCCATCTGCTGTGGAGGATGGTTCTTCGAGAGTACAGCAAGACGCCAGGTATCTTGGTCCTTTGTCATCTCCTCCATAAGGTTCAGTGCCTTGAGGTCGTCCTTCAGTACTTCGTCCAAGTACTGAAAGTATGTCAGCTTTTATTAAAAACCAAGCTGTGTCTGAACGTTTGTTAAAAACCAAGCCTGCTTCCATATAATGTTCTATAGTGATTACTTCTGTGTAATATTCTGTTTAGGCAGCTTCTATGAAATTATATTGCTAGCCTGCTTCTTTATAATTTTTCTGTGTAGATTCTTTTATGTAATGTTCTGCCTTGTCTGTTTTTTAATAATAATGTTCTATTTAGGCAGCTTCTGTGTAATTTGGTGGGGAAACAAAATGAAACAAACAAAAAAATTACATGTGTGGTTTGTTTTGATAGGCTGTCACGGCGAGAACAAAATGAACTGGATTATAAGAAGAAAGTGTTAACATATGCTAGACAACATCGTGAAGCTGCTGCTGTGGAGAAGATCAACCGCTACTACATCCCAAAGGACGACGTGGTAAGATTCACGGCTTCACCAGCTAAACTTCCTTAATTTTTCTTTAACTTCTTTCTCTAACAACGTTTACGTGAGTCATGAAGAACCTATTTGGCAGAGTAATTCCTGGTTCTTAAGCCATAGCTTGCAATTCATCATCATCATCCACTTTCCATGCTGGCATGGGTTGGATGGTTTGATCAGAGCTCTATTTAAAGTTTCATAGACATAATATATGCCTACATCATCAGTATGTGTGTGGTATTATATTCTGAGTTCAAATCCCATTAAGTTTCACTTTGCTTTCCATCCTTCTGAGCTCAGTAAAATAAGTGCTGGAATACTTGGTGACTTTGTACCTATAGTTTAAAGTATCAGCCTGTTACATACTCTTTTTTTTTACTCTTTTACTTGTTTCAGTCAGTTGACTGCGGCCGTACAGGAGCACCGCCTTTAGTCGAGCAACTCGACCCTGGGACTTATTCTTTGTAAGCCCAGTACTTATTCTATCGGTCTCTTTTTGCTGAACCGCTAAGTGACGGGGACGTAAACACACCAGCATCAGTTGTCAAGCAATGCTAGGGGGACAAACACACACACATACACACACACACACATATATATATATATATATATATATATATATATATATATATATATATATATTATATATATATATACATATATACGACAGGCTTCTTTCAGTTTCCGTCTACCAAATCCACTCACAAGGCATTGGTCGGCCCGGGGCTATAGCAGAAGACACTTGCCCAAGATGCCACGCAGTGGGACTGAACCCAGAACCATGTGGTTGGTTAGCAAGCTACTTACCACACAGCCACATGATACATACTGTATCATGTTGAGAATCATTATGTTCAGGGCACAAATGTCTGGAATATGCAACCATTTCCTCTAGATTACAATATAATGAAAAGGTTGTTGTTTTGGAACACTTGCTGAAACCGATGTAAGATCCATTAGCATGTGTATATGTAGGTATGTTTGTATGTGTGTGTGTATTTGTTGTTGTTGTTGTGTGTGCATCAATATCAAATTCTTTATGACACCTCACCCCATATATTTACAGAAACCTAATGACAAATATGTGGAAGAACCAAATGAGAAGGGTCCAAATGCAGAACAGAGGCGCTGGGAGGAAGAACACCTGAATGCTGCTGTGATGAAGTTTGGTGCCAGAGATGCCAAAGAAAAATACAAGGAGAAGGTAAATTCTTTAATTCTTCAATAATGAAGTTATGGATTGTCTGATGTTTATGTGTGTGTGTGTGGAGGCACGTAGCCTATTGGTTAGAGCAGCGGACTTGCAGTTGAGGGATTGCAGGTTCGAATCTCAGACTAGGTGATGTGTGCGTTTATGAGTGAAACACTGAAGCTCCACATGGCTCTAGCAGAAGGTAATGGTGAACTTCTGCTAACTCTTTTGCCACAACTTTCTCTCTCTCTTTCCTCTTGCATCGCTCACCTGTGACAAACCGGCATCCCATTTAGGTAGGGAACCTACAATCCAATGAAACTGGGAAACTGGCCCTTATAAGCCAGGCATGGCTCGAGAAGGAACAATCAACAACTACAACACACACACACACACACATATATATAAAGATAAAGCTCCTTCTTGAGTCATAGACTCATAAGACCAATTTCCTAGTTTCTGTGGTATACAAATTTGCCCCCGGGCAGGATGCCAGTCCATGCCAGATTACTTATTTTTGTTAGCTGAATGGGCTGGAGTAACGTAAAATGGAGTGTTTTGCTTAAAAGCAAAACACATCACTTTATCCAGCAATGAAAACCAGAATTTTATGATCATGAATTTAACACCTTAACCACTAAGCCATGTGCCTCCATATATATATATATATATATGGAGGCACATGTATATGGGTTTGGTGTTTATGTATGTAGTAATGTATGTATATGTATTAATGCATGTATGAATTTCTGTGGGTGTTTAAGTGGGTGTATATATGTTTCTGTCTAAATGTATTCTATCATATAATTGGTGATGTGGTCACCTGCAACGTACATGGAGTTCTCTTAAATGGGCCTTCTGTTTTTTAACACCCATGCTGAAGCATGGGCATAGACCAGGGGTCAAAGCCAATAAAAGTGTAAGAGTATATGTGGCATGTGTGTGTGGGATCTTTCTTTTAAGGAGATAACATGTTTATAATTCTCATTCCCTGACAGGTGAAAGACTATGACCTAATTATGGACGATGAAATAGAGTTTATTCAAGCCCTCAAGTTACCTGGATCTAAGGGCAAAACTGTGAGTATCTCTCTGGCCTTTTTGTTTTTATCCTGATGTTGTAATTCATGTTGTTTAGCCCTTGGTCAGCTCTGATCCAGCAGACCTATGATTAAAGCTATACCAGCCATGACCATCTCACCTTGAGGTGTTACATTATCTAATGTTTATTTTTTAAAGATTATAGGGATCTGATTTTAGTTGCTACTTCTAGCATGTCAAACCTACACATATCAGGCACTGTCATTGACTTGTGAGTAGTAGTAGCAGCAGCAGCAGCAGTAAAGCTATGTTCATGTTAATCTTGTTATCAGTTAACAAACTTTTTAAATCAAACAGTTTAATTGGATTTATTTGTGATTAAATCATTAACCCTTTAATGTTTAAATTAGTTACATTTGGCCCAAATATTCTACCCATTTTATATTCAAACTGACCATATCCAGCCTCTCACACTTACCCTACAATATCATTCTAAAAATAAACAATCACATCATTGAAATCTCAAAGCCACAAAATAATGCTTGATTAATTCAAATTGATGTGAATAAATAAGCAATACATTGACAGACTAATCTGAATGCTAAAAGGTTTAAGTAATTTAATGCTTTGATCTCTTTAGAAATAGATTAATACTTTAATCCAACAGTGACAGATTGATGTTGTTTTCTAATCTTTTAGTAACAATTAAATACTATAATCCTTGTAGCAATACTTTACTGTATTAGTTCTCTTAGCTGTGGATAATTGTTTTATTCTTGCAAGCAATCGATTAATGAATTAAAATGGATTAAAATTTCATTTTACTAATAAATTCATGCCTCAGTCCCACTAACAATCCATTAATGCTTTATTTGCACCATTATTAATCAATCCTTTAATTAATGTTGTAATTGAGGATCAGAATCGAAATCGATCAATGGAAATTGCAGATGTGTTACCAGTGCCGGTGGCATGTAAGAGAACCTTCCGTTTCGCGACCGTTGCCAGCACCGCCCCGTTTCGTGTCCGTTGCCAGCCTCGCCTGGCCCTCGTGCCAGTGGCACATAAAAAGCACCATCCGTTCGTGGCCGTTTGCCAGCTCTGTCTGGCACCTGTGCAGGTGGCACGTAAAAAGCACCCACTACACTCTCGGAGTGGTTGGCGTTAGGAAGGGCATCCAGCCGTAGAAACACTGCCAGATTTGACTGGGCCTGATGAAGCCTTCTGGCTTCACAAACCCCAGTAAAACCGTCCAACCCATGCTAGCATGGAAAACGGACGCTAAACGATGATGATGATGATGATGATACATTAATACTTTAATCAGAGCCTTTCAAACTGTCCACCCCATGCCAGTAATTCATTCATTGCTAACTTTTATCCCTTTTTTTTTTTTGCTTTGTCTATTTCAGAAAGATGTCGCAGAACCAGCAATCAGCTCAAGTGAACTTAAAAAAATGTCTCTCTCAGAAACACGGAAATCGCTGCCAATCTATCCATTCCGGGAGGACTTGATCGAGGCAATCCGTGACCATCAAATTCTGATTATTGAGGGAGAAACTGGATCCGGCAAAACCACTCAGATTCCGCAGTATTTATATGAAGCCGTTAGTGTCTTTTAATATTGATACTCATTGATATATGTACCCCTTACATGGAGTTTTGCTGGTTTGTGTGATGATTGGGGTAGAGTTTAGGGTCCATAATGTTCGAGTATTGACTTACGGGTATCTAAAGACAGAAATTAGGGTTTTTTTTCCAAAAACATGTTAGGGCTTACTACTCTCAATAATAAGGATAAAGGTGTTATATATAATGTTTATATTTTATATTTACCCTTTAGCACAGCGATTCCCAGCTTGAGGTATACATCCCAACAGTGGGACCTGGAAAAATTGTGGTGGGTGTGAGGATCCACAATTTTTAACTTTTTCTTTTTAGTGGGATGTTGTGAAAAAATTTTCACAGCAAACATACTACGTCTATAATCAGCCTAGCGAAACCAATCCCTCCAGCCAAGCATACTGTGTGAAGTCTTTGCTACAGTATAGCACTATTCTAATGCCCTAGTGTGGATATTTCTTTAAGGAACGTATATATAAATGGCGGTGCCCCAGCATGGCCACAGCTTGTGAGCTGAAACTAGATGAAATAAAAAAAATATAATTAGGAGAAGTTGATACTCAGTATTTAATAAAAGAGTTACCAGTAGATTCTTTTGTAGTAAATGATTGCGAGTGAAGGTGCATGGCTCAGTGGTTAGAGCGTTGAGCTTACAATCGTGAGGTTGTGAGTTCAATTCCCGGACCGGGCCGCATCTTGAGCAAGACACTTTATTTCACGTTGCTCCAGTTAACTCCAGTTAGAAATGAGTTGCGACGTCACAGGTGCCAAGCTGTATCGGCCTTTGCCTTTCCCTTGGATAACATCAATGGTGTGGAGAGGGGAGGCTGGTGTGCACGGGCGACTGCTGGCCTTCCATGAAAAACCTTGCCTGGACTTGTGCCTCGGAGGGTAACTTTCTAGGTACAATCCCATGATCATTCATGAGCAAAGGGGGTCTCCTCAAATGATTGTGATAAAATATTAAAAATGTGAAGTTTTTTTTTTTCAACCAGGGAAGAGGTGTATATTTTTCTGGAAAACTATAAAGGGGCCTGAGGGAAAATAAGTTGTAAAACATTGCTTTAGCATTTAAACTGGCCATATCTGGCCTAAATATTCTGCCTGTTCTTATGTTCAAACTGGCCAGATCCAATGTCACACACCTAACCTACAATGTCATTCTAACTGTAAGTAATGACATCATCAAAATGTTAAAGCCATGAAATGAGGCATGGTTAAATCAAAACAATGTGAGAAAATAAGCATTGCATTTTACAGAATAATCTGAATGCTAAAGGGTTAAGTAGCCAATAGTATATGAGTGTTTGTACTGAGAATATTTAGTAGACTTGTATTTGGCAATGTATGTGTGTGTGTGTGCATGCACCTTTCACTATAGGATTGTAAAACTCTTGACATTATAGGTCTTTGACTATAAGACTGTAAAATTGTTGGTTAAAGCACCATGGCTTAGTGGTTAGGGTATTTAACTCACAATCGTATGGTCATGATTTCGATTCTTGGCAGCACATTGTATCCTTGAGCAAGGCACTTTATTTCGTGTTTCTGCTATCAACACAACTGGCAAAAATGTGTTGTACCAAGAATTCAAAGGGACCAACCTTGTCATATTCTGTGTCATGCTGAATCTCCCTGAGAACTATGTTAAGGATATGCATGTCTGTGGAGTGCTCAGCCACTTGCACGTTCATTTCACAAGCAGGGATCAGATCAGCTGGAACCCTCATCATTGTAACTAGTAGAGTGCCCGTTTTCTTTTTCTTCTTTTTAAATTGTTAACACTAAACAAGTGTCTGGTTCTATTTAAATGTTTCATACTATATGTGTGTGTGTGTATATATATATATATATATATATATATAAGGATGAAAAGGAACACACGAGTTGATATAAATGAAAAAACAAGTCAAGATGGAAAATGCTAAAGTAATTTTATAAAAAACATTTCAGTACCGCTTTCAGTCATTGAGACTTTTTCAACTGTAACAATTAAATAATTAAATTTAGAAAAATTAAAAGAAAAGTTTTTTTAAAAGAATATTTGTATAGTGTTCAAATACAAGGGGCATTTTCCTTGTTTCTGCCTGTCTCTGTCTCTCTTGTTTACTCTTGTGGGTCCAAGGTCCTTGTGAATTCTTTGTAGGGAATTGCTGGTCTGGTGCCAAAATTTAAAACAGTTGTTATTATTATTTATTAATATAGGGTGTCAAGCTGGCAGAATCGTTAGCACGCTGGACAAAATGCTTAGCAACATTTCTTCTGACTCTACGTTCAGATGTCACTGGGGTCAACTTTGCCTTTCATTGGGGGTCGATAAAATAAGTACCATTCGAGAACTAGATCAGTAGTTTCAGGGGAGTGGGTCAGTTGATAACGTCAACCCTGAAAATATAAAAGGCAAAGTCAACCTCTGTGGAATTTGAACACAGAATGTGTAGACAGACAAAATGCCACTATGCAATTTGTCTAGTACGCTAACATATCTATTTCTTTACTGCCCACAAGGGGCTAAACACAGAGAGGACAAACAAGGACGGACAACGGATTAAGTTGATTATATTGACCCCAGTGCATAACTGGTACTTAATTTATCGACCCCGAAAGGATGAAAGGCAAAGTCGACCTTGGCGGAATTTGAACACAGAACGTAACGGCAAACAAAATACGGCTATGCATTTCGCCCGGCACGCTAACGTATCTGCCAGCTTGCCACCTTTGATGGACAAAGAATATTTTTGATAATGATAATGATGTGTGTGTGTGTGTGTGTGAATATTTGTTAATAAGTTTGGTCTATTTGCAGGGATACTGTAAAAACAAAATGAAAATAGGCTGCACACAACCAAGGAGAGTAGCTGCCATGTCTGTTGCAGCTCGGGTTGCTGAAGAAATGTCTTTCAAGTTAGGGAATGAAGTAAGTATTTCAGAAACTTTCCAGAAACATCCATGCTTTTCATTCATCACACATGGTGTAAAGTATTTGTGTGGAGCAGTGGTTTTGACAAGTTAGTTTACTCAGCTCAGTCCAACCAGCTGTTGATAGGTACCACTCTCACATTCACACTCAGTGGTGAAGTTAGCTATTGTAATGATATGGTGGGTTCAATCCTCACTAAAGGCAGTCCCATGTTCTACTTACATCATTCCATCTTCCTCAATCACAGGATTGTTTATTCTTTAATTCTTTTCCTTGTTTCAGTCATTTGACTGCGGCCATGCTGGAGCACCACCTTAAAGGGTTTTAGTTGAAGAAATCGACTCCAGGACTTATTCTTTGTCAGCCTAATACTTAATCTATCAGTCTCTTTTGCTGAACCGCATAGTTATGGGGGCATAACCACACCAGCACCTGTTGTCGAGCAATGGTGGGGTGACAAGCACAGACGCCAGACACACACACATAAATATATACATATTTATATATACGATAGAGTCCCCTTCAGCCTCCATCCACTAAATCCATTCACAAGGCTTTGCTCTGTCTGAGACTATAATAGAAGACACTTGCCCATGGTGCCATGCAGTGGGAGTGAACCATGTGGTTAGGAAGCAAGCTTCTCATCACACAACCACATAATTTTCAAGCATCATTGGACTGACTGTTTCCCCACTAATTCTAGATTCACCAAATTCTATATACCCTACCCTGTAGCAATACTCAGAGTATTGAGTCACTCACCATTAGAAGTGCCACTGATTTCATTAAACTGAATCACCTGTTTAGAAAATAGCTTCACCCATAACACCTCATGGTGCTGTACTACCCTTGTTATGTCCCTACTCCACTAGTCCTTCCCCTATAACACCTCCTATTGATGCAGTCATATCCTCACAAACCCCCTACTAATGCAACACCATAACTATACCGATATTTGAGTTCCTTCTGAAGGGGTGTATCAGCAGGAACTCAAATGATTGAGTAGCTGCTTAATCTAGCATTGTGTTTTGTTTTTAAGCAAAACACTTCACTCAGCTCAACCTCATTTAAATCCATCAACCTTTTCTTCTCTCTTCTAGGTGGGCTATAGTATCAGGTTTGAAGATTGTACATCTGAGCGGACCATATTGAAGTACATGACTGATGGGATGTTGCTGAGAGAGTTTCTCAGTGAACCAGACCTGGCCAGTTACAGGTAGTAGGACCGCTTACACATACTGCTCTCTCTCTCTCTCTCCCTCTCTCCTCCCCCCTCTCTCTCTCTCTCTATATATATATATATATATATATATATATATATACACACATATATATATTTACATGTGTATATGTATGTATGTAAATGAAGACAAATCATATTTATTTACACCACTATTTCTCTCTCTCCCTCTCCCAATATATATGTGTGTGTGTGTGTATGTGTGTATATATGTATATATATATATATAGATATATATATATATAAGTATTATTATTTAAAACAGTTTGATTTGGTTCCATGCAACATAAAGTTTCACTGGCCTCTGACAGAAGCCTGTCTCTTTCAGCCTGAAAGAGACTTCTGTTAGAGGCCTGCGAAACTTTAATTAGCATGGACCCAAATCAATCTGTTTTAAACATATGACTCCTACTAAATGCGTTGAGTGCCCTTTTCTTTCATTTGTCCACTCATGGACATCAGGTGTTAAATGATGATGATGTATACATAGTACACACACACACACACACACATATATATCAACAACCATTATTGTTTCCTTTCTTCAGTGTCATCATTGTTGATGAAGCCCATGAACGGACCCTTCACACAGACATCCTGTTTGGGTTAGTGAAAGATATTTCCCGCTTCAGACCAGATTTGAAGTTGCTCATCTCCAGTGCTACACTTGATGCTGAGAAGTTCTCAGAAGTAAGTTTTCTCTTGGTCCTGTTTTACCCCCACTCCACCCCTACTCCCAACTTATTAGTAACTGGAATGATGTGGTATAGTGTGGATGTGTCTGTCATGAAGCATTCAGAGTTCATCATTATTTTATTTGGCACGTAAAAAGCACCCACTACACTCATGGAGTGGTTGGCGTTAGGAAGGGCATCCAGCTGTAGAAACTTTGCCGGATAAGACCAGAGCCTGGTGCAGCCTTCTGGCTTCCCAGATCCCCAGTCGAACCGTCCAACCCATGCTAGCATGGAAAATGGACGTTAAACAATGATGATGATGATTTCATTTGATTTTAGGAAAATTGAAGCATGTCTTTGATAAATCTTGAGTTTATAGAACTTATTTTGTGCACATGACTTTTGGCCCACCCTGTATATTCCCCACTTGTCTTTGTATATCTGAAATAACTTATGGAACCTTTACTCGATATGATCCACATGCATGGCTATTCTAGAAACAGCTGTAAAAGATCCTTTACATTTATATTCTCTATCTAAATAAAATGTTTTTGTTTTTTTTGAGTGATGCCAAATGTCTTGCATTTTCATTTTTTACTTTAATCTATGTCCACCTGCTCAAGGAGAAACCACTTCTAGCCACCTCTGATACACTGTTTCAACATCACATTTTTCAGTTGCAGTTTAGGCTGGAGTTTTAGTGGTAACCTGAGCACTGATAGTACACACCTACTATATTATGTCAGTTGATGAAAACTCCTTGTTCATTCTGTATCTAGATAACATTTACTGATGTTTACCTCTTCTCTGTCTCTTTCATTCCAGTTTTTCGATGAGGCTCCTATTTTCCGTATTCCTGGCAGAAGATTCCCAGTTGATATATTTTATACAAAGGTAAACCTACATCCACTCAACTATCTTTCTTCATTCTTTACAACATTAAAAAAAAGGTGGAGTGCTCAGCCACAATGCATGTTAATTTCACAAGCTGGCTGTTCTGTTGATCAGATCAAGAGGAACCTTCATGACTGCAACTAACAGAGTGCCAGTTTAAACCCCAAGTCAACCCTGATGTGTCACAACCCATAAACAAAGGCTTTCACACCATGACCATCCTGGTTTTTATGGCTATGATGGACTACATTGTTCAATATGTCCTTAAGATAGCAGAGTGGGAGTTCTTGAAGGTGCACGGCTGAGTGGATAAAGTGTTGGGCTCACAAGCTCAATCTCTGGACTGGGAGGGTGTTGTGTACTTGAGCATCGATAAGATAAAATCATGGAAAATATTGTGAAACCATATTTGGGAAATCAGAAGAGATGATCCATATATATAACATTGACTGGAAACCCAACGGATCTTTTCAGTTTGAACAGCAGTTTTTTCTAGTGGTGTCATATGAAATTGTCACCCATAATTATGACCCTAGTATCGATCTATTGCATTTCAATCTATTTTAGGGTTAGGGTTAGTTAGGTTGGGGGGAAGGGTATCTTATGTAAATAAACCCAATCTATTTTTTAAACGAGGGACATGTTCATATGGCGCAGAATGTTTTTTACCTCAATAGACGTCCGTGATTGGTTGAAACTGCAGAAATTGAAGAAAAAAACAACAAATATCTTACAAACTATAGAATTTTCTCAATAAAGCCAAGAGAAAAAGATGTTCTATAGACACATTCTACCGGTATACGAAGTTTAAAATTTTTTAGTTACCTAGAAATTATGTTAAAAACTGCCGGTCAAACCGAAAAGATCCAACCCAACTGCTAAAGTCCAGCATACACTTCACACATAATATGACCAATTCTATCTTTTCTACTGCCATAATATATGTAGGACTACATTTTTTAATGTGTCTTTCCTCTTTCAATATATCAGTGCAGTCTGAGGAAGGTTTGGTTACTATTTGTAATAGGTTCACCAACCATGTAGAAGTCGTCTGTTAGAACACTATAGCATGTCTTTTACATTGGCATCTTTTGTGGTTCATTTCAGGCACCAGAAGCTGATTATTTAGACGCTGCCATTGTAACCGTTCTACAGATCCATGTAACACAACCACCTGGAGATATTCTGGTTTTCCTTACCGGGCAGGAAGAAATTGAAACAGCACAGGAAATTCTCTTGGTAAGTATCTACTATTATGTGGTTCAGTGAACTTAATTGTAAATAGGTTTCATAATAAGATTACAGACAACTATAAAGAGACATCACAAACGTATCCAGTTCATGGCACTACGTATGAGGTATGTTCTAAAAGTATCCATCTTTATCAGAGGATTTGTGCATGTGGAGTGTTGGCAGAATTTGTCCCCAAAGTGCTGGTGGAGCAGCAGAAGCAACTCTGCATGGAAATCATCCATCTAACTATAAATAGGTACTATGAGGAAGTACAATATAACTATATATCACAAATGTGTAGATTTTATTGTTGAGCTGGCTGAGATGGTATGATAATTATTGTGTATCAGGAAATTTAACAAAAGAAACAATATTACTTGTGTGTGGTTGTGTGGGGTTCCTGGATATATAATGTGTAAAGTAAGATTGGGTATGTACCCGTGTGTGCAGCAGGTAGATAGTTAATGGATGTATGAAGAATTTGTGAGGCTTACACTGTAGTTGCATCTGTGACAGTGTTATACAAAGTGTGACTGAGCTGTGACACAAGCAGTGGCAGCATTACATAAAGGAAGTGTGACTGAAGTGTGACACTAGCTGTGACAATTTTATACAATGGAAGTGTGACTCAGCTATAGCACTAGTTGTAACAGTATTCTATCTATCTATTTATCTGCTCAGTCAAAGTCAACTCTCGGTTACTCATTGGATCAGTGTCCTCCAGTCAGTTCTATCCTGGGCCGCTTCTTTCAGATTGGCTATGTCCATTCCGGTATCACTCTTGATGGTGTCAAGCCAGCAGGTTCTTGGTCGGCCTCTTCCTCTCTTGCCACTGACCATTCTGAGCATAATGTCCTTCTCCAGGGATTTTCTCCACATAATCTGACCGAAATATGCCAATCTATGCTTGGTGATCCTAGCTTCTAGCGACATTTTCGGCCTGATCTGCTTAAGAACTTCTCCATTGGTGAGCCTCGCTGTCCATGGAATCCGTAAAGTGTGACTGAGTCTGCAGCTGGTTCTATTAATATAGAAACAAAATTGTGTTGTTGCAGGAACGTACACGGAAGCTGGGTTCCAAAATCAAAGAATTACTTATCTTACCAGTCTATTCAACATTGCCATCAGAAATGCAAGCCAAGATCTTTGAACCAACACCACCTGGAGCCAGAAAGGTAAAGAATGATTATTTTTATATTTTGGTTTATGTACAGTGGGAATACACTCATTAATTTTAGCAATTATATATTAATTACAGAGCTCATTTGTTTCACATTTCTGTTTTCATGCCTGCATGAGTCGGATAAGGATTTATTTACATTAAGTATAAATTATGCAATAATCAAAGAGTCGTTAACTGCAATTACAGATTAATTTATACAATAATTAGGGAGTAATTAATATTGGTTTTAAATTTTGGCACAAGGCCAGTAATTTCAGGGTAGATGGTAAGTTGATTACATTGGCCCCAGTGTCCAACTGGTACTTTTTTTATTGACCCCGAAAGGATGAAAGGGAAAGGGAACCTTGGTGGAATTTGAACTCAGAACATGAAGAAGGACAAAATTTCACTAAGCATTTAGCCCCAAGTGCTAATGTTTCTGCCAGCTTGCTACCATAGACAGTAATTAATATTGAAGGGGCTTTGTTTTGCAAGTTACATGGTGACCTCACTGGTGTTGGTGCCATGCAAAAAGCACCCAGTACACTGTATAAGGGGTTTGGAATTAGGAAGAGCACCCAGCCATAAACACCATGCCAATGCAAACATTGGAGCTTGGCACAGTCCCTTGGCTCGAACCATCCAACCCATGCCAGCATGGGAAATGGACATTAAATGATAATGATGGTGATAAAGGAGTGGCTGTGTGGTAAGTAGCTTGCTTACTGACCACATGGTTCAGGGTTCAGTCCCACTATGTGGTACCTTGGGCAAGTGTCTTCTACTATAGCCTCAAGCCCACCAAAGCCTTGTGAGCAGATTTGGTAGATGGAAACTGAAATATATATGTATGTATGTATGTGTATATATATATATATGTGTGTGTTTGTGTGTCTGTGTTTGTCCTCCCAACATTGCTTGACTGGTGTGTTCACGTCCCCGTAACTTAGCGGTTTGGCAAAAGAGACCGATAGAATAAGTACTGGGCTTACAAAGAATAAGTCCCGGGGTCGATTTGCTCGACTAAAGGCGGTGCTCCAGCATGGCCACAGTCAAATGACTGAAACAAGTAAAAGAGTAAAGAGGAGTAAGTAATAGAATGAAGACACCCATAGTATAAGTATTTGGAATATTCAGTTAGCTGCACTCACACACATTCTTCTGTTTTCTTTTTCAGATCATTTTAGCTACAAACATTGCTGAAACATCCTTGACCATCGATGGAATCATCTATGTCATCGATCCAGGTTTCTGTAAGCAGAAAAGTTACAATGCCCGGACAGGCATGGAGTCTCTTGTAGTGACACCAATATCTAAGGTAACTCTTGCATTCAGTGTCAAACAATAACAGCGGTTGTTAGTTGTGACTGTAAAGTTAACTAAAATGTTGGATGATGAGTTCACAGTTTTGTTCAGCCATTTGTTTTCTAGATCCCAAAACATGTGTGAGCTACGAAAGGCTACACTCATAGACTAGACTGTTTCTGCCCTACCAGACTCCTGGCATGGGGTCTCTTGTTGTGAGACCAATATCTAAAGTAACTCTTGCATTCAGTGTCAAACAATAACAGTGGTTGTTACGGTTGTAGAGATTGAATTTGGAACGAAAGCTGGTTTGGTATGGAAGGCATGAGTTTGAGTTTGAGATCACAATGGTTTGATGAGCCTACTCTGCCACACTGGCTCAACATGGCTTAGCACAGGGGTGCAGTTTCTTTTTATGCTCTTACCCAGGAGAAGTTAAGTCAATTACACCAACTTCAATGGCTCAACTGGTACCTGTTTTATTAACCTCGAAAGGACAAAATGCAAAATCAACCTTGGCAGCATTTGAACTCAGAACATAAGGATGAGTAAAATACCTCTAAGCATTTCACAGTTAAAAATATATATTTCTTGTTGGACAATTCTTATCAGTTATTGAAACTTAATTCTGTTTTGTGTTTGGGGTATTACAGGCTTCAGCAAACCAGCGTGCAGGTCGTGCTGGCAGAGTGGCCGCAGGGAAATGCTTCCGGTTGTACACAGCATGGGCATACAAGAATGAACTGGAGGAGAACTCAATCCCGGAGGTGTGTATTAATCCTAATCTCTGTCCACATTCAGCCATTTACTTGGAAACATCCAACAGTTTGATGCTATTCTTGTCATCACCATCATTGCCATCATCACTACCACTACCATCATCACCATCACCACCTTCATAATTATCATTGTTATCTTGGTAAATGGCAAACAGTAGATTTTCCTAGACATGCATTTCTAACAAAAATACTCTCTCTCTCACACACACATACACTCACATGCAAGCAGGCACACACTCACATGCACACACTGCTACCAACAGTTTCAGACTGCTGCTGTCTTTCAGTATTCTTTGACATTCTTGAAGGGAAGAGCAGACCTAGTTTTTGCTCAACTGGTCTTGACCTTAACCAAGGGTTTGTTGGGAAAACCTAAATTTATAATAATCTTATTAACAATCCTACGCAATTGATAGGCTCCTATTTCTATAGGGCGAACACAAATTATAATAATCTTGTTAACGCTTTCACATGATCTAGAGCAGTGGTTTTCAACCAGGGTTCCACCAGTACAGTCCAGGGGTTCCGCAAGAAGTTACAAAACTGCTAAAATCGGCAGTAATTTTTAAGTCTCCTGTGCAGATATGTGTGCATAAGACTATTAAATTATTGCACAGGGGTTCCTCGAGCCAGTGGAATGTTTCCTTGGGGTTCCGCTGCAGCAAAAGGTTTGAAAAGCACTGATCTAGAGACTCCTATTTCCTAGTTGTATGAGGAGAGTTACACTTCCTTTGAACCTCTGAGGGAGGGGCCCTTTGTTGCCAGCAGAGATAGGAGCTCTCCGAACTTTGTCCAGCCTAATCTTATTCTGACACCTATGCTCTCAGAGCACCCCCACTATTGACTATTTTGGCTGGTTTAAATGCTGAAAGGTTAAACTGTCCAAATGAATTTATGATGAAGTTCTTTACTGTTTCAGATCCAACGAACCAACCTTGGTAATGTGGTGCTGATGTTGAAGAGTCTTGGCATTAACGACCTCATCCATTTTGACTTCATGGACCCACCACCTCATGAGACCTTAGTCCTGGCACTGGAGCAACTTTATGCTCTTGGAGCCCTCAACCACAAGGGAGAACTCACCAAACTTGGTAGGAGAATGGCTGAGCTTCCTGTTGACCCCATGTTGTCAAAAATGATATTGGCTTCAGAAAAGTAAGGTTCAATTGAATTTTTTGCTCTTGTTTGTGTTATTTATTATTAGTGCATATGTTTGGAAAGAGTTGTGGGTAACTGGACCCATGTACAACCAGACTGTTATGCAATCAGAGCTGTATGTTTTGGAACTGGAGGTTAGTGTTTGTGTATGTTTAGCTATGTGTATATATATATGGGTGTGTTTAACGAAGTGGCTGACCATTTGACCATATAGATGAATCATTGGCTGTATTGTTAGAGCATCAGAAACACTGGTGATGGCGTCACACAAATAGCACTGGTGCTGGTTCCACATTAAAAGCACTGGTGATCGTATCACTCAAAAAGCACTAGTGCTGGTGTCACATAAAAAGCACTAGTGCTGGTGCTACATAAAATGCGCTGGTGATGGTGTCACATAAAAAGCACTAGTGCTGGTGTCACATAAAAAGCACTAGTGCTGGTGCCACATAAAAAGCACTAGTGCTGGTGCTACATAAAATGCGCTGGTGATGGTATCACTCAAAAAGCATTGGTAATAGTGCCAGATAGAAATCACTGGTGATGGTCACACATAAAAACCACTGGTGCTTTTTACATGGTGTGTGTGTTTGTGTGTGTATGTGTGTTTGCATGTGGATACCCTCTCCACACAATATATTTGGGTTCAGGATTTCTCACCAAGACATATTTTGTCTTCATATTTTCCCAGGTTTAAATGTTCAGAGGAAATTCTCACAATTACTGCCATGTTGTCTGTCAACAATGCCATCTTTTATCGCCCCAAGGACAAAATCGTCCATGCTGACACTGCCCGGCAGAACTTCTTCTCACCTGGAGGTGATCATTTGACATTACTCAACGTCTACACTCAGGTGAGTCTTGTCTTGCTTTCTCTTCTAACTTTGATGGAAGGTGGGAAGGGTGACCAGTGGTGACGGGTAGTGATAGTGGTGGAGATGGTGACAGTAGTGGTGGTAGTTGTGGTGGCTGTATGGAAACAGGTGGAGTAAACTGGTGTAAACTGTTGTAGTACTCGTATGTGTATGTGCTCATATAAATTATGTGGCAATACACTCTGGTAGCTGTTACAGTGTGTGTGTGTGTGTGTAACTATGGTGTAAACAACTGGTGATCAAGATTGAGGTGTTTGAAGACCTTCCCAGTGTCACAGTGAGGAATGCTTGTGCCAGGTTCTGGAGCTGTCTTGAAGCTGTGGTAGAAGCTGAGGGCAGCTGCTTTGGTGAAACTGTTACCTCCCAGCCATAATCTAGTTGATTTTTGATTCTTTTAAAAAATACTTTAATGGGATATTGTGTTTCTCTGTTCCTTTTATATATATATATTATATTAAATTAGAGATAAAACCACTATTAGGCAAATCATACAATGAAAAACTTAAGATTAATTAATTTATATTATTTTAAATATATATCAAAATTATTAAAAAAAGATAATTAGTAATTTTTTAAAATAATTTTGATATATATTTAAAATAATATAAATTAATTAATCTTATGTATTGGCTTAAGTTTTTCATTGTATGATTTGCCTAATAGTGGTTTTATCTCTAATTTAATATAGTATAATATTTTACTATAAAATTGGATTCAATCCTAAATCTGATTTTTCCCTGTAAGTTTGGATTTATTCCCTAATATTTTATTATTAATTATATATATATATATATATATATTTGTATGGCATGTTTATATACTATATAATATTTAACAATTTTCGTTGGTGGCAGTGGGCCGAAACAGACTACTCCACCCAATGGTGTTACAGTAACTTCATACAGTACCGCTCCATGAAGCGGGCTAGGGACATCCGAGAGCAGCTGGAAGGACTGATGTCTCGTATCGAGATTGAACCTGCAACCAGTAATGGAGACACTGTCCCCATCCGAAAGGTCAGTCTGTGTGTTTAACCTTTTATTATTCAGATTGCTCTGTCAAAAGAAATGAATACTTTATTTATTCACATTGTTTTGAATTAATCTTGCTTTGTGATTTTGAATTAATCTTGTAGCTTTGTGATTTGGATGATCTGAATGTCATTGTAGGATTTGTGTGAGAGGCTGGATCTGGCCTGATTGAACTAAAAATAGTTAGAAAGTTTTGGCTGGATATGGCTGGTTTAAATGCTAAAGGACTAATCTATTGCATCAGGAGTGGCTGTGTGGTAAGTAGCTTGCTTACCAACCACATGGTTCCGGGTTCAGTCCCACTGCGTGGCACCTTGGGCAAGTGTCTTCTGCTATAGCCCCGGGCCGACCAAAGCCTTGTGAGTGGATTTGGTAGACAGAAACTGAAAGAAGCCCGTCGTATATATGTATATATATATTTATGTGTGTGTATGTTTGTGTGTGTGTGTTTGTCCCCCTAGCATTGCTTGACAACCGATGCTGGTGTGTTTATGTTCCCGTCACTTAGCGGTTCGGCAAAAGAGACCGATAGAATAAGTACTGGGCTTACAAAGAATAAGTCCCGGGGTCGAGTTGCTCGACTAAAGGCGGTGCTCCAGCATGGCCGCAGTCAAATGACTGAAACAAGTAAAAGAGTAAAGAGTATAATGTGTGTGCGTGAGATCAAGACAGTGACGTGATCTTTATTTAATCTTTCTGATTTCATTGCAGGCAATAACTGCTGGCTTCTTCTATCACACGGCCCGACTGGGTAAAAGTGGCTCCTACAAGACGGTGAAACATCATCAATGTGTCATGGTCCATCCAAACAGCAGCCTCCATGAAGAACACCCTCGATGGGTCATCTATTTTGAGTTGGTTCTCACTACTAAGGAATATATGCGACAGGTGAGTCAAATCAAACAGTCCCATCTGTGTCAGGTGAAAGTAAAAAAAACCATAATTAATGGGAGCAACAGGTGAAATAAACAAATATTCAAAACAGAATTACTTGACTTGTAAATGTCAATAGGTGAAATATAAACACCCAGCAACATGAGACAGGAACATATACGTTGTTTTGATGCCTCTCCACACACACGTCATCATCATCATTTAATGTCCATTGTCCATGCTGGTATGGGTTGGATGGTTTGACCAGGGTTGGCAAGCTGGAAGGCTGCACCAGACTCCAGTCTGATTTGGCATGGTTTCTATGGCTGGATGCCCTTCCTAACGCCAACCACTCCGAGAGTGTAATGGGTGCTTTTATGTGCCATTTGCCTGACACTGGTATCTGCCACGGCTGTGATTTTGCTCAGCTTGATGGGTCTTCTCAAGCATGACGTAATGCCTGTGTATGTGTGTTTGTGCATATGCATACGTGTATGTATATATACGTATATTATTTAAAGCAGTTTGATATGATTCCATTTGACTTAGTTTTGCAATGTGTGTGTGTATGTATGTATATATATGTACACACACACAGGCACAGGAGTGGATGTTTGGTAAGTAGCTTGTTTACCAACCACATGGTTCTGGGTTCAGTCCCACTGCGTGGCACCTTGGGCAAGTGTCTTCTACTATAGCCTCAGGCCGACCAAAGCCTTGTGAGTGGATTTGGTAGACGGAAACTGAAAGAAGCCCGTTGTATATATATATATGTGTGTTTGTGTGTCTGTGTTTGTCCCCCCCAACATTGCTTGACATCCGATGCTGATGTGTTTACGTCCCTGTAACTTAGCGGTTCGGCAAAATAGACCAATAGAATAAGTACTAGGCTTACAAAGAATAAGTCCTGGGGTCGATTTGCTCGACTAAAGGCGGTGCTCCAGCATGGCCGCAGTCAAATGACTGAAACAAGTAAAAGAGTAAAGAGTACACACACACACGTATATTTAGGGGTGGGCAAAAGTAGTTGCTTAATATGAGTGGAACATCTTTTACATTTCTCTATTTCCTTTTTAAACCGAAGATCGACTAAAGGAGATGCCTATTTGATTGGAAGCCCTCTTTTTGGGGCCACAAGCATTTCATTTTCTTCAATGGTAACACTGACCAATTGACCACTTTTCTGTGCATTGCAAATGGACCCAGTCAGCTCAGATTTGTCATGTGTTTTGTAAACTGTTAATCTTAATGGAGTTGGTCTTTGAAACACTTCAGTCCACTTCTGTCTGACCATTTCTGCATTCTGTTTTCCAGTAAAAATAAAAATAAAAATAATAATAATAATAATGAAATTATTGTATACAGTGCTCAGGTGCACCACAACTTGTCAGAAAGTGCGTATAAAGTATATGCAGTAATGTACAAATGTCTGGAAAGCGAACAATGTATGAGTCAGATACATGCTTGTGTGTGTATGGAGGGGAGAAAATGAGGTATAGTGTTGTCGAATCTCAGGAAGCATGGAAGTTTTGAAGGATGCAGTGCTCCGACACAATTAACAACTGATGCCGGCAGTTTGTTCCATGCTTCAGCAACTCTCAGCGTGAAGAAATGTTTCCTAAAGTCATGGGAGCTGTGCTGTTTTCTGACTTTAAAGTATATGCAGTAATGTACAAATGTCTGGAGAGCGAACAATGTATGAGTCAGATACATGCTTGTGTGTGTATGGAGGGGAGAAAATGAGGTATAGTGTTGGCGAATCTCAGAAAGCATGGCAGTTTTGAAGGATGCAGTGCTCCAACAACTAACGCCGGCAGTTTGTTCCATGCTTCAGCAACTCTCAGCGTGAAGAAATGTTTCCTAAAGTCATGGGAGCTGTGCTGTTTTCTGACTTTGTAGATATGTCCACGGGTGTTAGACGGGTGGTGTTTGAAAATCTCTGCTTGATAATCCACTTTTGTTCATCGTTGGTCAAATTTCCAACATATGAAGTTAGGAATAATTATTTTATTGTTGAAAGAATTAGTTAAAAAGAACAAAGAATTCTTATCCTAAAAAAGAAATTGCGGAACAATATTAATTTCGATGCCGCACCACTTACCTGCATTGTTTAAAGTAGAAGAGAATTGATGACTTGTCTTGTTTTCTCGTTCTACAGGTGATTGAGATAGAGAACCAATGGTTGTTGGAAGTGGCACCACATTATTACAAGTCAAAAGATTTGGATGATGGATCCAACAAAAAGATGCCAAAAAATACTGGGAAATCACGAGAAGAATTTTCCAAAAAATATTAAACACAACAAAAATTTAAAAAAAAACAAAAAACAAAACAATTTTCTGATGTAAAATATTTGCAGTATTTTCAGTTTTTTTTTTTCCTGAAAATTGTAAAAATTTTGATTAAAAGAGCATTTGTATATATTTATCTAAAAATATTCTCTTTTGCATTTATCCTTTATTTTCAATTTAAATTTTAATTAAAGAACAATCGTTTTAAAATGAAGGAAATATCGTGCATGGCTCTTCATCTGTGTGTGTAATGGATGGTGTATTTTTGTATATTACATATGTATGTGTGTGTGTGTATATATATATATGTATAAAATATTGTATATGATATACAGATAATATTTTTTATGTCCAACAATCAAGTTAATCCTTTTGTATAGTGCAAACCTAGAATCCAAATTAGATGGAACTTACACCTGTAGTCATAAACATATCTTGGAGAACTACCGCTAAGCATTTTGCTTGGCATGCTAGCAATTCTGTCAGCTCACTGCTTTTTGGTGATAATGAAATGATAGACACAAGGCCTAAAATTTGGCTGGAGGGGGCTATTTGATTACATCAACCCCAGTGCTCAACTGGTACTTATTTTATGGACCCCAAAAAGATGAAAGGCAAGGTTGAACTCAAAACATAAAGACAGATGAAATACTACTAAGCATTTTGCCTGGCATGCTAAGGATTCTACTAGCTCACCACCTTATATGAAGGAGTACTAAAATGTTCCTAGCTTTGGGTAAAAGAATATACGGGGGGGATCAGTTGTGATTTTATTCAACCTATTTCCCTCTCAGGTTCACACACTTGTTGCAGCAGCCCTTCAGTTTTTCGAAGCCTTGTAAAAGAACTCAGAAGGTTCTTCTCTAGGAACTTTCCATCACTCCCTTGTAACTATTAATTAATTACTAATAGTTAATGACCGTCCAACCCATGCTAGCATGGAAAGTGGATGTTAAACGATGATGATGATGAAGGTAAAAGGCTTGGAATTTCAAGGGAAAGGATCTAGTTAACATCAACCCCAGTACTTGACCGGTACTGTATTTTATCAACCATCAACCTGGAAGGGATGGAAAGTGAAGTTGACCTCAGCACAATTTGAACTCAGAAGAGCCAGGAGAAATACTATCAGGCTTACTACCCGACACCCTAATGATTCTGCTATTAATTCTTTCTACTATAAGCCCAAAACTAGCAGTTTTGAGGGGAGGGTGTCATCAATTACATCAACCCCAATAATTGACAGGTACTTTATTGCAGCAACCCTAAGAATAATGAAAGGCATTAAGGGCCAGAAGAAATATCACATGGCATTTATTTCAACACATTAACAATTCTGCTATTTTTTTAACAATTTCTGATATAAACATGATGCCAGAAATTTAGCAAATGATTGAGGAGTTAATCCAGTGTTTTCGATAGGGAGGGGGCCAAGTGAAAGAAAGAATGAGTGATAGAGGAAGGAAGACAAAAAGGACTGGAGCTTACTTGAGATGTTTTTGTTTTTTAAATACTTATTTCTTACATCAACCTAACATTATTGTTTTATGTAGTGTGAGAGAGAGAGAGACATATAGAAAGGAAAATAAGAGTGCATTTCTGTGGAAAATGACAGAATTGGATTTCATTTGTTCTCAGTGGAGGTGAGGGAAGAGGAGGGGTTCTAATTGAAATGCTGTGAAATATATTTCATTCCCCTTCTCTCCAGCATCATCATCGTTTAACGTCCCTGTTCCATGCTGGCATGGGTTGGACGGTTTGACAGGAGCTGCCTGGACTCCATGTCCATTTTGGCATGGTTTCTACAGCTTGATGCCCTTACTAATGCCAACCATTTTATAAAGTGTAGTGGGTGCTTTTACCCAACACTGGCACAGGTTCTTTTATGCGGCACCAGCACCCATGAGCCCGCAAGATTAGGAACACTCAGATGAAGAGAGATGCAGGGGACATGCCTGTACTATTTTCCCTGTCTTTTTTTGTTGTTTCATTTCTAAATGTTGAATTGTCCAATGATGCTCCATCGATTACACCACCTCCACCACCATACTCTTTCTTCAAGTGCCCTCTCCCTGCCCAGTGATGCTGGTGCACTGACTATCCTCTTGTTTCCAGACAATAAGCTTGTCCTTTTCCTGATGGCAAGTAAGCATTGGAGTATTTTTGAATCTTGTGATTATCTCCCCATCTCAGGTAGGGCTGGTCTTAATTGCTCTTTGGTAATTATGATACATTACTCTGGTTGTGGAGGTAATTTTAATATATCAACCATATACATCTAACCACATACTGATTGGTAAAAACACAGTTCATAAGATTCACCTTGCTGGAGCCCATTGGAGAGTATTTAAAGGATAAATCTAACCATTTTTACAACAGTTGTCAGTTGTAGAACATGACTGTCACCACATAAACCTGATGATTGCATAACACATGAAAGTACTAGTTTATTTCAATATTGTATAAAAGTAAAATTGTAAAAATTGCAATTAATAAAACATGAAAACCAGACTAAGTTGGAATTTCATTGATTAACCCTTTCGTTACCATATTTGAGATGCTCTGTGTTCCTTTCAATTACTTTAAATACAACAAAGAATTTAGTAAAATAACTTAGTTATCATTCTGCTAGTGTTAGGAATATAAATTGTGATTAAGGTTTGGTGGAAGATTTTATTTCAGAACTTATGAAAACAAGACATTTGTACTCAGAGCTAGAGCTGGTTTCAGCCAGGTTGGTAATGAAAGGGATAAAATATATACAGACACTCTAAACAACAGGTGTATAGACCATTGTCTGTATTATAGTGCATTGTTGTACCATTCAAAACTTTTTATTCTTCATCAATTCAAGATATTTCCAAAATTCTTGAAATTCTTCTGAGTGATATTTGGATTTGTCAAACATGAAGGATTACCTTGGATGTTAATTCTACTTGAATAAATTGGTATCTGTTTGTTTGACTTAGTTAACTTTATCTGCCTGGATTTATTCATCTATTAATCTCTTTCACTTCTTTTTATATATATATATAAAACTCAACTTGTGTTTCTGTGTGTTTAACTTCCCGGCACATCTCCTAGACAACAAATCGTAGAACCACCAAAAATGGATCACTTAAAGTTTAGGCGAATGAAAATTGAACTGCACTATTTCTGTTCTGAAATTCATCTCGCAAGTGCAAAAATCGATGTGTTTGTTTAGGCCTTATCCCATGCATTGAATAGTGAACTTTATTCAGTCAGCTGTTTGACGTGAACTGTGTTCACCACACGTAAATTGCATGAAAAATAAAAAATCACGATATAAAAATGAATCGCCATAAACATTGTAGAAATTCAGCAAAGAAATGAATTTTCGGGATGTAGCCTGGAGGGTTTTTTCCGTATTAATCGTTTGGACTTTGTGAACACATACCAATTGTTTTCATAACATTTTTAATGCTTTGAATTAAATGTGACCATTTTGCGTTGAGTCTGCAGTTTGAATCACTTTAACCAAATTTTAGCAGGCCGGATTTTTGATCATCACGATACATCGCCAGCAACTCCCTGAAACTCTCCCCTGAAATCCCCGTTGAGAAATACTGATCTAAAAGAATAATTCAACAATGCAATTATTTGATCAACAAAAATTTATGAAACACTTATACGTACTTCCTATTGAGGAAATGGGAACACATAAGCGCAAAAATAGAGGGCATTAAATGCTTGATTTTAAAACCAAAATTGAATTCTGATTGAACTTCATCCAAGTTTAGCATAATTCGCGCGTGCATAGAACGCACGAGCGCACATTGTGTAAGAAAGTATTGATTTTGCACTCACAGATTAATCGATTTTCCTCAGTGCGATTAATAGTCACACAAAGCCAGGCAATACTGCTAGTATATATATATATATATATATATATGTATTACATGGAAAAATGCAAGCAAGAGAAATAATATTCTTAAGATTATAAATCTGGAAAAGTTCAGGACAACTTATTACATCTGGTAAAGTACAGAACAAGAAAATTTTTACTTAAAATATTACAGCTAAGGATAAAATTTCAAATAAAATATTTAGATTTAGAAAATATTAGCTTTTATTCAAACTGAAAATTTTATTACAAGTTGTTACTTCTATTAAAAATTAAAAATAACTCAATTATTTCATCCTTAAGTACAACATTTTAAGTAAAAATTTTCTTGTTTTGTACTTTACCAAATGTAATAAGTTGTCCTGAACTTTTCCAAGTGTAATAACTTGTCCTGTAATTTTCCAGGTTTATAATCTTAAGAATATTATTTCTCTTGCTCGTATTTTCCCATGTAATCCATATTCTTTCCATGCTATGCTAATTAATAATGTGTCAAATGTGTCAATTAGTGGTATCGTTGATATTTTTTTCCTTACCTCAATGATGCCGGTGACATATATTAAAAGTCCCTTATAGAACTATATTCATGAAAAAGTATAGAACTATATTATCACCCTCAAATTTGAGAGACAAACACTCTTAACTTTTTTCTTTTAAAACTTCACTGCAGGAGATTGATACCATGAAATTCCTAGAATTGAGCCCTATCATTTAAGCTTTATCAAAATATAGTTTGCTTTTAAAATAAAAAATTTAAATATACTTAAATCCAATTTTTTATCTTCCTTATATTTTTTTTCATGACATTTTACCTCACAACCTTTTTGATACAAATTTTTGGTGCATGGAATCAAAACTATGAAATTCTTCGTGCTTTCTTCTATCATTGAAGCTAAGAGAAATATATTTTGCTTTTAAAATACGAAAGTTATTTAGATCTAAATTTGATTGGTGGCATTACTTACTCTCCTATCACTACAAACTTTGATGTAAACTTTTTCTACTGGACCAAATCTCAATTTTTTTAATGTCAAAATGTAGCTAGAGACCAGTCCTCTTCAAATGTGTTAACGGTTTTTCCATTTGCTTAAGAACTGAATTAGTGATAAGCTCTGAAAGATGCTGTGTGTGAGTAAATCGCAGCCTTAAGAATATTACTCAACTATTACCATAGTTGAATGATATGGTTCAAATGTATAGAAAACAAAAGACGGAGACATGTGACAGAACAACAAGCAGGTGTATTAGTTTGATGCTTGGGGAAAATGGAAAAATCTTTGTTATTTTGAACCTTTGCTCTTTGTTAGAAAGGAATGAGGAAAAAACAGAGAGAGCAAAAAAAAAAACGTGTTGGGATTAATGGTTCCACATGTTGAAATACACACACACACACACATGTTTGAATGTGCAAATAAAAGAAGTACTCAATACATGCAGTACATGTAATAGAGTTTATTTATTCACCTGAAGCTGATTATTTCTGATTTTTGATACTCAGAGTTTCTCACTACAGATTAATCTTTCAAGTGTAAAAAAAAAATTAAAAAAAACAAAAAAAAACAAACAAACAACATATTGACAAAATTCATTTGTCTATTCGTCACCTCAAGGAATGCCCATACCAAGTAACTCTGTCTGACCATGTTGTGAATTATCTGCTCCATACGTGCATGCATGGGGATGCATGTCTGTGTTCTTTCATTTAGTGGAAGTGTGTGAATGGAAATGTAAGCATGGGGCTTGGGTGTTGGGGAGAAGACAACAAGATGAGAAGGAATAGTCAAAAAACGACAATAAACCTTCACCTAGGCCAATAATAATAATAATAATAGTAATAATAATAATAATAATGATGATGATGATGATAATGATGATGATGATGATGGTGATGGAGATGATGATGATTATGATAATGGTTTCAAGTTTTGGCACAAGGCCAGCAAATTTGGAGGAGAGGTTAAGTAGATTACATTGACACTAGCTCTCAACTGGTCCTTATTTTATTGACCCAGAAAGGATGAAAGGATAAGTTGACTGCAGTGGAATTTGAACTCAGAACGTAAAGATGGACGAAATGCTGCTAAGCATTTTGCCAGGTCTGCTAACAATTCTGCCAGTTGACAGCTTTAATAATAATAATAATAATAATAATAATGATAATCCTTTCTACTATAGGCACAAGGCCTAAAATTTGGGGGTATGGGGAAACTGGTACTTATTTTAATGACCTCAAAAAGAAGGAGCGCAAAATTGGCCTCCGTGGAATTTGAACTCAGAACACAGCAACAGATGAAATACCACTATGCATTTCGCCTGGCATGCTAACCATTCTGCCAGCTAACAACCTTAATAATAATAATAATAATAATAATAATAATAATAATAATAATTCTTTCTACTGGAAGCATAAGGCCTCAAATTTTGGGGGAAGGGATTAAGTCGATTAGATCGAACCCAGTGCGTAACTGGTGCTTATTTAATCAACCCCAAAAGGATGAAAGGCAAAGTTGACTTCGGTGGAATTTGAACTCAGAACGTAGCAACAGATGAAATACCGCTAAGCATTTCGCCCGGCGTGCTAATGATTCTGCCAGTTAACAACCTTAATAATAATAATAATAATAATAATAATAAAAAATAATAATGGTTTCAAATTTTGGCACAAAGCCAGCAAGTTTTCAGTGAGATGAGGTTAGCTGATTACATCAATCTCACTACTTGACCGGTACTTTATTTCATTGACCCTGATAGGATGAGAGGCAAAGTTGGCCACAGCAGGACTTGAACACAGAATATAAAGAGCTGGAGCAAACAGCACAAAGTATTTTGTCCAATGTTCTAATGAATCTTCAATACCAATAATAATAATAATAACAACAACCTCTAATTTTGGCACAAGTCCAAGAAGCAGAAGAAATACCTCTAAGCATTTTGTTCAATGTTTTAATGATTTTGCCAACTTGCCACCTTAATAAATATTAATAATAACAATAATCCTTTCTACTAAATGCTAAGCATTTTGTCTGGCATACTAACAATTCTGCCAGCTCAGCACAATAATAATAATAATAATAATAATAATAATAGTCCTTTTCACTAAAGGCACAAGGCCTGAAATTTTGGGGGAGGGAGATAGTTGATTACACCAACCCCAGTGCGCAACTGGTACTTATTTCATCGACCCCGAAAGGATGAAAGGCAAAGTCGACTCCAGCAGAATTTGAACTTAGAACGTAGCGATGGATGAAATGCCACTAATTGTGCCAGCCCACTGCCTTAATAACGACAATAATAATAATGTGATGATGGTGGTGGTGGTGATGATGATGATGATATAGGCCTGAAATTATTAAAACTCTAAAAATCTTTTAAAATAAAAGGAGAAGTGGGGAGAGAGAGAGAGAGAGAGACAAAGAGAAGGGCCTGCCTATACTGAAGGGAGGAGATGTTTGGGGATGGATTGAATGAGTGGATGGGTGGATGGTTGAGTAAACTGTTGGTTGGTGTTGGGAAGGGAGTTGTTAGCAAAATGTCGCTCGTTTCTTGGAAGGAGGCGGCATTAATTCCTGGTCCCGGCTGCCGCCACCACCGCCACTGCCCATTGGTGGCATTGGCCTCTTCCGCTCCACAATGTCCAGAAGAATCTCTTTGGTAACAGGATGCCTGATGCTGTTACACACACCTAGAGAAACAGGCAGAAAGAGATGGATGAATAAGAGAGGAAGAAGAAAAAAAAACAGGGAAAGAAGAAAAAAAATTATGTATTTAGTATTTATGAGGGGTGGTGCAGCTGAAAAGTTCCTGGTTTGGGGTAAAAGAAAATGCAGGAGGGTCAGTTAATTATGATTTTATCCAACAGGAGTCGCTGTGTGGTAAGGAGCTTGTTTACCAACCACATGGTTCCGGGTTCAGTCCCACTGCGCGGCACCTTGGGCAAGTGTCTTCTACTATAGCCTCGGGCCGACCAAAGCCTTGTGAGTGGATTTGGTAGACAGAAACTGAAAGAAGCCCGTCGTATATATGTATATATATATATGCATGTGTGTGTTTGTGTGTCTGTGTTTGTTCCCCTAGCATTGCTTGACAACCGATGCTGGTGTGTTTATGTCCCTGTTACTTAGCGCTTCGGCAAAAGAGACCGATAGAATAAGTACTGGGCTTACAAAAGAATAAGTCCTGGGGTCGAGTTGCTCGATTAAAGGCAGTGCTCCAGCATGGCCGCAGTCAAATGACTGAAACAAGTAAAAGAGTAAAAGAGAGAGAGAATATTCCCCTTTCAGATTCACACACTTAGTGCAGCAGTCCTTCAGTTTTTCTAAGCCCTCTAAAAGAACTCAGAAGATTGGGGTCCAACCAGGCCTTTTGTGATACCCTTAAAGCCAGGAACTTTTCAGCATTCCCTTGTAAAAGAAATAAACAAAAAACGACCAACATTATATATAAAAATCACTTATAGGCAGAGCTCCAGAATGAGCTGCAGACTAGAAACTAAAACTGAAGAGAATAAAGAAACCCCACAATCACTGATGAAACAACAAAACTAAAGCCAACACTTACCCAAAGCTGTATCATAGCTATTGGGGAAAGATTTGTCAGTTCGTTGCCGTAGAAACTTCCAACAAGATTTTTCATCATCCCATGTACATTCAATAATTTTGTTATTGAGTTCTTTCATTTCTCTGTTCACCTGCATGAGAGAAAAAAAATATATAAAGAAAAAAATTTTTAATTTCTTGAATTCAAAGGCAGTGCTCCAGTATGGCCTTGGAATCACAATGGGTAAAACAAACAACTAAAGAACTAAGGAAAAAATATGAAAAAAAAAACATTGCTATTTGACATCAAATTTGCAAAAGATGAGTGTTAGCAGGTAGATGGAGACAAATAACAGTTTGGTTATCTTTTAATTACAATGTAGAGTGAGGAGTGGAGTGGTTTTATATATGAAGAGCTCACAAAAATAATACTAGCAATACCAACCTTCATTTCTGCAAATGGATTGTCTTGGTGTCCAACAAACAGGTAACCTTTTGTTTCGGGTAACATTCTGTAATGAGAAAGAATAATTATAACACAACAGCTCTGCCCTTAGTAACCAGACAACACAGTGTTTCTCAACTATATTTTGCCTAAGGACCCCTTTGATTCTTATTTTACTCAGATGGACCCTCATAGCCATTTGATGTTTAAAAAATCCTTTTATATTTTAATAAATATTATTAGGTATTGTACAAAAAAAAAAAAATTAAAATATCTTGTGTATTGTAGAAGTATAACCAATTTATTTCAATTAAATTTTAACAACGAAATTTTATGTGAACCCCCATTCTGGGGTTGGAGGAATCGGTGGAACAGCTGGCAAGGGTGAATGAAGTGTGGTGGTGTGGATATGTGTTGAGGAGGGGTGAGGATCATGTTCTGAGGAGTGTGCTTAACTGCAAAAGCAAGGTTGACCACAGAAAATGTGGAGGGGACAGGTGAAGGAGGAGATTGGTAGGGGTGGCTTGAGGAGGGAGGACGCCCAAAACTGGGTGAGATGGTGTGAGAGCAGTTGCTGTAAGAGTGAGGTAGATCTGGCTACCCGCTTTAACGGGGACAAACCTGGATTTAAAATATTGGAATTCATTATGAGCAAAGCAAAAAGGTGATTTTTAAAAAGACACTCCAAAAACAGGCATGCTGCTGTTCTTTGAAGGAAAGAAAATATAAAACTATAGAAAAAGAAAAACAAAAAAATGATATTAAAACACTTACCCTTGTTTTTCTACTTTACGAATATCAAGTCGGAAATCAACAGAATTCATGGTTGCTGGTTTCCATTTGAGAACATTGGGATTACGGCCACATACATATCTCTTGAAAGAGAAGAAAGATGAAAAAAGATAGTGGTTGTGGGGGATAAGATCAAGTGTGAAATCAAAATAAGTAAAAAAAGAATACCAGGCAGATGTTTGTTTTAATGATCATTTTCCAAGCAAGCAGGAGTCATGTGGCAGAGGGAAGGAGGGAAAGGGTATTTGATGCAGGGTCTTTCCTTCTGTTACCAACCTTTCATTGTTTCTCAAGTAAGTCCTCTGTGTGAAAAGTCTGGCTGCATACACGTTAGCATATGTCAGGTGCATACAATTGACAGCACAGTTAATTAAGATTTATTCAGTGAGTTCTATTCAACACATGTTTACACGTGGAATTAGCAGAATCATTATTAGATGAAGGCATTTTCAAAGTTTTGGCTGATGAAGTTGAAGTGAAAAACCCTACAACGAAGCATGAATTGCATGAAGCCGTCTTGCAGTCTTGGGAAGAGCTATCGGAGCAGAAAATTTGTGGATGTATTCAACATCAAACTTGTGTTCGGAGTCAAATAGTTGACTGTCGTGGTGGTAACAGATTTGTGTAATAAATTTTGTGTTTATTTTTGTTTCAGAATATATATTTTTTCGGATGCAGCCAGACTTTTCACACAGAGGGTAGAATTTTTTTTTTATTGTAAAGGAATTTCAAAGTGTAGAGCTTCTGGATGATTCATCATCATCATCATCATTTAACATCTGTTGTCCATACTGGCATAGGTTGGACAGTTTAACAAGAGATGGTACGCTGAGGGGCTGCACCAGACTCCAGCCTGATTTTGGCATGGTTTCTACGGCTGGATGCCCTTTCTAATGTCAATCATTGCAAGAGTGTAATGGTTGCTTTTACGTGCCACCAACATCTGCCAACAACGATTTCACTTGGCTTGATGGGTTTTCCACTCAAGCACAGCATATTGCCAAAGATCTTGGTCATTTGTCATTGCCTCCATGAGGCCCAACACTCAAAACGTGCTTTTTATGTGCCACTGACATGGCTGCTAGTTACACCACACCGGCATTGGCCACATTGCCTTCGTGAGGCCCAACGCTTGAAAAGTGCTTCTTATGTGTCACCAGAATGAGTACCATTTACATAACACCAGCATCGGTCATGACTATGATCTTACTTGGCTTGACAGGTTTTCTCGAGCATGGTATATTGCCAGGAAATATAATTGAAGGCAGCGAACTGGCAGAAATGTTAGCACGCCGGGCGAAATATATAGCTGTATTTCATCTGTCGTTATGTTCTGAGTTCAAATACCGCCGAGGTCGACTTTGCCTTTCATCCTTTCGGGGTCGATAAATTAAGTACCAGTTGCATACTGGGGTCGATGTAATCGACTTAATCCGTTTGTCTGTCCTTGTTTGTCCCCTCTGTGTTTAGCCCCTTGTGGGTAGTAAAGAAATAGGTATATTGCCAGGAATCTCTCTCTCACACACACACACACACAAATATATATAAGTATCATCATCATCAATGTCTTAACAATTCACTTTTCCATGCACGCATGGTTCAGGTGGAATTTGTTGAAGGTTTCCTATGGCTGGATACTCTTCCTGCTAGCAACTTTCACTTCTTTCCAAACAAAAGTAATATTTTGATATTTCTGCTTAGCCAGATTTGTTTTCATGGATGATTGAAAATGAATCACATCACTTGTATGATGCTCATTTTACAACAGTGATATCAGAACAAGGACACACATACACACACAATCATCATCATCATCATCATCGACTGCTCAATGACAGGCTTCTTTCAATTTCTATCTACCAAATACACTCATAAGGAATTGGTTGGCTTGGGGCTATAATAGAAGAAAGTTGCTTAAATTTGGTGCATAGACACTGAATGTGTGTGTGTGTGTGTGTGTGTGTGTGTATTGTAAAATATATGAGTTGTATGTTGTAAAAGGGTTGGCAACACAGCCCTAGAAAACTTGCCTAACCCATGAGAGAGTAGTAGTGTGATCGTGGTAGGAGTAATAGTACCTACCTCACCAGCTGGCTGGAAGATGAGGCCATCAACTTCATGGCTAACTTCACTTGTAAATTTACCATCCAGTAACTGAAAGAAAAATAGCATAAAATAAACAAAACTCACACATAACAATTAGCAACAATAATGAAGTAACATATACTGTATTTTCTGCATGTAAAGAACCCATTTTTTTTCAAAAAAATTACCCCCTAAAGTTACCCTGCACCTTATATACTGAAGGCCAGGCTTTAGGTAGACTTGGTTAGAGTTATTATTAACAATGGACAATATAGGTAACAGTGGAGGTTGGTGGTGATATTTGTTAGTGCTAAGGTAAGTATTATAATAATAATAATAATAATAATAATGAAATTTTTGTATACAGTGCTCAGGTGCACCACAACTTGTCAGAAAGTGCGTATAAGGTGTATGCAGTAATGTAAAAATGTCTGGAAAGCAAACAATGTATGAGTCAGATACAAGCTTGTGTGTGTATGGAGGGGAGAAAATGAGGTGTAGTGTTGTCGAATCTCAGAAAGCATGGAAGTTTTGAAGGATGCAGTGCTCCGACAACTAACAACTGATGCCGGCAGTTTGTTCCAGGCTTCAGCAACTCTCAGCGTGAAAAAATGTTTCCTAAAGTCATGGGAGCTGTGCTGTTTTCTGACTTTGTAAATATGTCCACGGGTGTTACATGGGTGGAGTTTGAAAAGGTGCTCAGAGTTATTGTTTGTAAGATGGTTAATAATTTTATGGGTGTCTGCCAAGTCAGCTGCCAGACATCGGAGTTTCAATGTGTCCATGCCCAGGTAAATTAGTCTGCCATAAATAGCTTACCAAAGGGTGTCAGTCTAAATTTTCATGGTTCCTATACATGAAAATGTGAGACATGGGGATTTGGGATAAACTGCAGTTTTTTTTTAGTCATAGATTAGGCCTACCAAAACTGGGGTGAGCTTGTGTGCCTTATATGACCAGAAATACAGTATATAAAGTTAACAACTAGCTATTTTTGTTCTAGCTTCTCTCCCCAAGTAACATTTACATAACATTAGCAGCAAGTGGTTATTATTTTTTAGCTTTTCAGCCAAGGTAGAATTTATACAGGGTTAACAACTACAGTTCTATATTTAAGAGATGAGGAATTATGTACATTATATACATTTGACGGATATTTGTCCTCATCTTGTTTGTTGTTAACACAACATTTCAGCTGATATACCCTCCAGCCTTCTTCAGGTGTCTTGGGGAAATTTCGAACCTGCGTTCTCATTCCTAAGGTATTTTTTGATGTTGTTGTTGATCATCATTATCATCATCATCATTGTTTAGTGTCTGCTTTCCATGCTAGCATGGGTTGGACGGTTCAACTAGGGTCTGGGAAGCCAGAAGGCTGCACCAGGCCCAGTCTGATCTGGCAATGTTTCTACAGCTGGATGCCCTTCCTAACGCCAACCACTCCATGAGTGTAGTGGGTGATTTTTACGTGCCACCGGCACAGAAGATATTATTAGTTGATATTATTATTATTATTGTTCAGGTCACTGCTTGGAATTGAACTTGGAATCTTGGGGTTAGTAGCCCATGCTCTTAACCACTATGCCATATGTCCGTGGGCATATTACCCCAAGACACCTGAAGAAGGCTGGAGGGTATATCAGCCAAAATGCTGTGTTAACAACAAACAAGATGAGGACGACTATCCATAAAATGTAAATAATGTAGGTTAACAACTAGTTGTTAATAAAGCCAAACCGCTGATCCTCTATGAGGTCACTTGACTTGCCAGAAATAGCAACCAAATCTCCTGCAAACTGAAACTCACTGACTCACTAAAGGACACACTAGATAATGTGGTCATGGCTGGAATGCCTATCATAGGTGAAAGTTGACATGGAATAAGCAGCAACTACAAGTGTTGATATATTCAACGAGGGAGTCTCAATAGTAACTTGACCTGCTAGAAATAACAGCCAAATTTCCCTAAAATCATCCCCTACCCAACCCCATCTTAGAAAATATATTCTTGGGTTCCCTGTACATAGCATAATGATGGGATGGTTACGGCTGTAATGTCTTTGATCATAAGTCAGCTCAATCAGAGTTGAACCTGTGACAAAAGAATAACAACAAAGGTTAACAGATCCGTTGAGGTAGTTACTATGTGGTTGCTGAACTTGCTAGAAATAGCAGCTAAATCTCCTTCATGTCACACCAACTGTTTTAAAAAATGGAAAAAAAAAAGGATACATCACATAATGTAGTCCTAAATATACAAAAAGATGGCTGAAATATTTTTGATCTAAAGAAAGGTAAATGGAAGTGCAAGGGTTGTCTTGTTGTGCACCTTTCTTGAGATGCTGATATCCCAGAAATCTTTAGCTCGTACGCTGAACGGTTCTTTAGTTTTGTCGAGAAGCCCCTCAATCATCCGTGAATGTCTTGGTTCAATAATCTCCTTCTTGATACACAGAAGCCGGCGCTCAAAGTCGGTGCCGCCAACATCTTTACCCTGAAATAAAACAGATAAAAAATAAATAAATAAATAAATAATCACCATCACCACCATTGCCACAATCATAACCACAACAACAACTACTAGCTGCTACCACCACCACCACCACCACCACCATACTATTATAAGTTATTCTCATCAACATAGGCACAGGTATAACTGAGTAGTAAGAGGCTTGTTTCCCAGCTGCATAGTTCTGGGTTCAGTCCCAGTGTGAGGCACCTTGTGCAAGTTGTCTTCTACTATAGTTTTGGGCTGACGAAAACCTCCTGAGTGGATTTGGTGGATGGAAATTAAAAAGAGCCCATTGTATATGTGTGTGTGTGTGTGTATACTCCTGTCATGACATCACGTGATGCTTGCAAACGAGCATCATTGTCTTACAAGTGATGTTTATATCTGCTCTTCTATAGAGAACATGCCTGGCCATGGAGCTAATCTGACCTTGCTGGGAAACAGGTGAAGGCTGGCTCAGGAAGAGATCTGGTTGCCTTATAAAATCTGCCTTGACAAATTCCGTCTGAACCATGCAAGCATGGAAAAGTGAACATTAAAACAATGATGATGATAATGGTACGTGCAGACATCCACCACCACCACCATCACCACAAGTACCTATTTCTTTACTACCCACAAGGGGCTAAACACAGAGGGGACAAACAAGGACAGACAAACGGATTAAGTCGATTACATCGACCCCAGTGCGTAACTGGTACTTAATTTATCGACCCCGAAAGGATGAAAGGCAAAGTCGACCTCGGCGGAATTTGAACTCAGAACGCAACGGCAGGCAAAATACCGTTAAGCATTTCGCCCTGCACGCTAACGTTTCTGCCAGCTCGCCGCCTTGTACCACAAGTAACATCACTCCATCAGCTGCACCAGTTTGTAACTGACCCCTGCCCACACTGAACTAACCCATTTGATACTAACTTGCCCAATACTGCCCCTGGTTCTATGATACAAACTTCCTGTTTTAAAATTTTCTAAATTAAAACCTGCCATCAAATTTTCACATTAATTTCAGTTCCAAACATCAACTTAATCATGTAAAAGTTATTTAATTAAATACTTCGTTACAATGTGTAACAAAATTTCTTTTGTCTCTGGTCAGTAAGTGTTATTTCCTATTTGCTTCTATCTAGAAATCAAAGGAAATGACTACTATTCCCTTCAAACTTTGCTTTTTGAAACTGACCTATTTTCCATAACATTTCAGACAGATTCAGTGCTGAGTTGCCGAAGCAAGAATATCATTATAGCAAATATTCTGCTCAATACCACAGATTTGCTTATCAGGTGCTTGACCTTAACCACTGGGGCATGTCCCTTAGTGGCTGACAATATGTGCATTTCTGATCATGAGCAAGAGTACTGGGGGAGCATCACAGCCATGTGTTGAGAGGGAATTTGAATAAATGTAACAAAAAGAAAAATTTTAAAGAAATATTAGCCATTTTTCACACTTTCTAGGGGTAGGCAAATAGGAAATAACAGTCGTTACTCAAGGAGAAAAATTGTGTTACACAGAGTTATTTTCAAAATTAATTGAAGTAAAAGCAGTGTCTATCAACAGAAATATGGCAACAAAAGGGTCAATCCAGGGAGCTAGAAATAAGAACCAATGCTAAGAGAAACAAGTTGGTTGTGGTTCAAATGACTTTAATTAAGACTAATCTGGGCTACAAGAAGGGGTGAGATACAACCAGGATACTTATCTGGGGTCTAGAGAAATAAGGAGAAACAAGTGAATATTTGAAGGGATCTTATAGCCACTAAGGCCCCACCAACCCACTCCAGAGCCTAGGAACTAGAAATAAGTTTTGTTTTTATTGCTTTGCTTGGCAAAATTTCTTTTGAAGGTTCTGGGTGGGGCTGAAGGAAGGAGGATGGGGTTAATATACAAGACAATGTACCTTACCATAAATTTGACGATATCATAGACTAAATATCTTGGTACCACTTTATCGTTGACTTTGTCAAGGATCATCTCCTGAAAAGATAGAGTTAATCATCATCATCATCATCGTTATCATAATCATCACCACCACCACCACCATTAACTATTATCATCATCATAACAATCATTATTGTTATCCACACCAAAATAAAACATCACTGATCAAATACTAGGATTGGTGGTGGCAGCGAGTGGGGGGGGGGGTATCACACCCCCTTCATCTCCCCCCCCCCCCCACAAAGTTGTTAGCTTTGTGCCTCTGTAAGAAAATATCTACACTACCACCACTACCATCAGCATCATCATCACCCACCACCATTGCTGCCATCTCCACTACTAGTACTATGAATACCACCATTGCAGTGGCAGCAAGGATGATAATAATAATAGTAGTAGTAGTAGTAGTGGAGCTGGTGGAAATAGTGGTGGGTGGGTGATGATGCTGATGGTAGTAGTTTGAGGATGATGGTGGTGGTGGTAGTGCAGATAGTTTCTTACCACCGAGTAGGCTGAAGCAATGTAAAACAAGGTGCCTGGCTCAAGTACATGACATGCTGCTCAGCTGAGGAATAAAATCAAGGAACTTATGAGGTGGTATTAAAAAGTTCCTGGGACTAGTTCTGTAGTGTGCCAACAGATGGCAGTGCACAGTGAGAACTAGTAGTGACCATCATGAGGCAGTGTGATGAGTGATGTCGCTGTAAATACTTAGTAAGTTGTGAAATTTGTGTTTTTGTGACCATGCATATGCTGTAGTCTGTGATTTTGTCATGGACAATAACAAAGAACCAATGTGAAATTTTGAGTTAAACTTGGGAAGTCTGCTACAGAGACATTGAGCATCATCATCATCGTTTAATGTCCGTTCTCCATGCTAGCATGCGTTGGACGGTTCAACTGGGGTCTGGGAAGCCAGTAGGCTGCGCCAGGCCCAGTCTGATCTGGCAGTGTTTCTACAGCTTGATGCCCTTCCCAATGCCAACCACTCCGTGAGTGTAGTGGGTGCTTTTTACGTGCCACCTGCACAGGTGCGAGACGAGGCAGGCAAACGGCCACGATCGGATGGTGCTTTTTACGTGCCACCGGTACGGAGGCCAGTCGGAATGGTTTGACAAACTTACAGTGACAAGGCAATGGGTCATATACAATGTTTCGAGTTGCACAGGTGCTTCAAAAGCAGAAGAATGTTCCTGAAAGACGAGGAGTGATCTGATTTACCTGTCACAAGTGTCACCCCTGGAAATGTGGTATTGTGCATTGAGAATTCGTCCTCCAGGGGGGGGGGCAGACTCCCAATCAAGAATTCTATTGCAACGTTTTGAAGCGTTTGAGAGAGGATATTCGGCAAAAGCAACTGGGTCTTTCCTCACTCATGAGTTTTTCGCCAAAACCAACACAGTACCGGTTCCGTACTTGCCCTATTTGCCAGATTTAGCACTTGTAGACTTCCATCTCTTCCCCAAAATGAAAATGCAGCTCAAAGGTCGGTGTTTTGACACCGTTGTCGAGATCCAGAGAGAATTGCAGAAAGTCTTCAGTTCGCTTACAGAAATCGACTTCTAGGCTGGATTCCAAAAGTGGTAGGAATGCTGGGACCAGTGTATTGTTGCGCAAGGTGACTATTTTAAAGGAAATGATGTTAAAACTTAGGTAAATAAGTTACTTTTATTAAACATAACTGGTCCTGGAACCTTTTGATACCACCTCATATGAGTGTAAACTCAACAATCTAACCACTGGGCCATGCAGCGTCACACCTGACTAAATATATAGCATGGAAACTATTGAGTCTTTTGTCCTGAGACTGACATATTTACAACAAAATGGAAAGGAAGATTGACATATAAAGATGTACTAATAAAGCTACTTTGTATCACACATGTAGGAAACAGTAATTTATTCACTTACACCATCTAGAAGAGTTTCTGTGAGATGTTCTGATGGAATCTTCCGGGATGGGAACAATAAATTGGGTACATGGAACACAGCGTTGTCACGGTCGATCATGTAGACGTTGTCAGGGCCATTTATTAGGGCCATGTACCTGAAATTAGAGATGATGGTCACACAAGTGAATATAAACTTCCTTTTACCCCAGTCATTAGGCTGCAGTGATGCTGGGACACCACCTTGAGGAATTTTAGTACTTTTTTTTTGTTTTTATGCCTGGTACTTATTCTATCAGTCTCTTTTGCCGATCTGGTTGTCAAGTGGTGGTGGCGGTGGGGATTAACACAGACACAAACACACACACACATCCATATACATAAATACCAGGCTTAAAAAAATGTATTGGGGTCGATCAATTCAACTAAAAAAGTTTCTTCAAGGCAGTGCCCTAACATGGCCACAGTCTAGTGGTTGAAATCAGTAAAAGATTATATGTACATACACACACACACACATATCATTTAATGAATATAGCTGTTATACACGAGCTATTTCAAGTTTCATGGTTGGATAGTGCAGTAATTAGATGAGCATGTACAGCTTACCATGCATGGTGATGAACTGGTGCTGGATCATGCATTATATGCATGTACAAGCTCATCTGATTACTGCACTATCCAAGATGAAACTTGAAGCAGCTCAGATATAACTCCTGTATTCATTAAATGATACTTATCTCTAACTGGATTGAGCACATTTTTGATGATCCTGCAAATAGTTGAACAGTATACTGTGTGTGTATAGGATTGGCCTGCAAGAGCCTTGTGCTAGTGCCATGTAAAAAAACGCCTGTGCCGGTGCCACGTTAAAAGCGCTTGTGCTGGCACTACATAAACACCCTTGTCAGTATCACATAATAGCACTTGTGCTGGGCACCCTGTAAAAGCACGCATGCCAGTGCTATGTTAAAAAGGACCCAGCACACACTGTAAAGTGGGACGGACATCCAGCCATAGAAACCAGGCCAAATAAGACTGGAACCTGGTACAGCACTCCTCTTGCCAGCTCTGGTCAAACCGTCCAACCCATGCCAACATGGAAAACAGATGTTAAAAGGATGATGATGATGATGATCTGACACACACACAGAACAATAGCCATTACTTGCAGGCAACAAGTCATATATGCTAATTGTGTTAGGTGTCCATATAGTAACAAGCAGGCATAGATACTCTCTTGACCCTCTTGCCCTTTACCCAAATGCAGCAGTGAAGATATGAAAGGTGGGCTGCATGAATCCTTAACTGGTATTCATTTTTAGCTGAATAGACTGAAACAACATGAAAAAAGGTGCCCTGCTTGAAAACATAATGAATCTCCTGCCCCAGTAATTGAATTTACAAATTCATAACCAAGAGTCCAACACCTTAACCACTAGACCAATGTGCGTGTGTGTGTCATCATCATCATCATCATCGTTTAACGTCCGCTTTCCATGCTGGCATGGGTTGGACGGTTCAACTGGGGTCTAGGAAGCCAGGAGGCTGCACCAGGCTCAATCTGGTCGGGCAAAGTTTCTACAGCTAGATGCCCTTCCTAACGCCAACCACTCCGAGAGTGTAGTGGGTGCTTTTTACGTGCCACCGACACAAGAGCCAGTCAACTAGATCTGGCAACGACCACACGTGTCTATAATATATATACATATAGCGAGAGAGAGACAAAGAGAAAGAGAGATGGATGGATGGATAGTCATACATAAAACACCATCACTACTACTACTAGTAGTAGTTGTGTAGCAAACAGTTCACTATGGAAATGAGTTTAACTGACCTTGTTCCATCAGCTTTCCAGCTAACTTTGTATGGTTTCTGCTTGAGGTAGATGAGATTGTTTATGTCCATTGACACTGGTTGGGAGCCAGGAAACCCAGAACTGAAGAAAACAAAACAAAAACAAATTACCAGTAAATACAATCTACACTAATTATTGTTTTAACATGCAGAAGGCGTCCCTGAGTACAGCCAAACAAATCATCAGTAAATACAATACTGTTTTAACATGCAGAAAGTGTCCCTGTGTACAGTCAAACCAACTAAATGTAATTAATGCTAACTTGAGGGCAGGTGTGGTTTTGTTGTTAAGAAATTTGCTTCCCAGTCATGTGACTTGGGTTTCAGTCCCACTGAGCAGCAGTACCTTAGGCAAGTGTCTCTTCTACAATATACCAAAGCCAAGGAAAGCCCTGTGAGTGAATTTGATAAACAGACTCATAGTATTTCACTGTGTGTGTGTGTGTGTGTTTTGATATCATGCTATGGTTGTAAATGAGCATTCCTGTCATATAAGGGGTGTCATTCATCTCCAGTCCTTGGTGGAAAATATTTTCTGGCCATGGAGGAATATTACCTTGCTTGGAAACAAGCAAAGGTTGGGGACAGGAGGGGCACCTGGTTGTTGAAAATCTGCCTCAAACTCCATCTGACCCATGCAAGCATGGTAAAGTGAATATTAAACCTTTAGCCTTTAAACCATCCCCAGCTGGACGGGACGCCAGTCCATTGCAGCGTTACTCATTTTTGCCAGCTGAGTGGACTGAAACAACGTGAAATGAAGTGTTTTGCTCAAGAACACAACGCGTCGCCCAGTCCGAGAATCGAAACCACAATCTTATGATTATGGTGCTGACACAGTAACCACTAAGCCACATGCTTCCACAAATAAATGCGCCCTTTTAAAGCCTAGCCAGGCTCATGGGCCCGGTTTCCCTGTTTCTATGGTGTATGTGTTCCCCAGATGGCTGGGACACCAGTCCATCGCAGTGTTACTCATTTTTGCCAGCTGAGTGGACTGGAGCAATGTGAAATAAAGTGCTTTGCTCAAGAACACAATGCGTCACCCAGTCCAGGAATCGAAACCACAATCTTACGATCATGGTGCTGACACCCTAACCACTAAGCCACGCACCTCCACAAAGGATTAAATGATAATGAAAATTATATTCAAAGAAATAAACAACTAAAAAAAAATGACAACTATAAAGATGAAATAAATTTTAAAAAAAAACCTTCTCAACTTACAACTTCCATCCACACATGTCTTGGCATTTGCGCTGTATGCTGGACAGAAGGGACTGGTCTTCAACAGCATATACTCCTCTTACACCTTCCATGAACTGGGCATTCTGAAAGCAGAAGTTATGTCAATAAGTATGTTTTACAATGTGTATGTCTTATTTTTATACATAACCCCATCACTTGTTCACGGTTCCCTACATTCACTCCCTTCTACACCTCACTACATCATCAGCCCTATTTCATTTCATCAATCATTCTTCCCTCCCACCTTTATTTCCCTATCCAGCTCTTGATCCAATCCGTCTTTCTGTCTCCATGCTCCCCTTCATTTACTTTCTTGGACATGTTGCCATTAAGAACATGCTTAGGCATCTTGCCACCACCGTCTTTTACTCTTTCTGACATCAATCCATCCCTCCTCTGCAATAATAGACCTGTCCCTGTTCTTCCCATCATACATCTATTTCTTTATTACCCACAAGGTACTAAACATAGAGGGGACAAACAAGGACAGACATAGGTATTAAGTCGATTACATCGACCCCAGTGCATAACTGGTACTTAATTTATCGACCCCAAAAGGATGGAAGGCAAAGTCGACCTCGGTGGAATTTGAACTCAGACCGTAGCGGCAGACGAAATATCACTAAGCATTTCGTCCAGTATGCTAATGATTCTGCCAGCTCGCCTCCTTAATACATCATACATCAACCTCTCAACACCTTACAGAAAGTCACCCCTTCTTTTCTTTTCTCCCCCTTGGTCAAGAGATCCCTTAAGTCTTGTAACCTCCCTGGTGCTGGTGCATCAAAGAAAAAAACAAAAAAGGCACCTAATGTCAGTACAGTCTGTAAAGAACAAGAATTCTATGCCTCAACAGCTACAGTATCTGTATTATCTGAATTGCTTGCTTTCCCAGGAGGGCAGTTGTCAAATTTACAAGCCAGATTTTTGGGCTGCAGGCAGAAGCATTACTGAACCTGCTGGCCTTGACTGTAACTGGCTGTTGGATGTGGACAGCATTCATGAGGAACATGGCAAACTCATTGGTCGGAGCCAGCTCAACCCACCTTAAGTGAATGCCACTGCAAGTACAAAGTACAGTAAAGTGGTTGGCATTGGGAAGGGCATTCAGTCATAGAAAACCATGGCAAAACTTAGACATTGGCAAAAGCTGTGGTTCTACAACAAGTTGGATCCTGTTAATCTGTGCAACCCATGGCAGCATGGGATGTGGATGCATAATGATAATGGTGTAGAGCAGTGGTGGTGGTAGTAATATTAGTTGTAGTGGTAGTTGTAGTAGTGGTGGTGATAGTGGTAGTAGTAGTGGTTGTAATCGTAGTTGCAGTAGTAATAGTGGTAGTGGTGGTGATGATGGTAGTAGTAGTGGTGGTGGTCGTAGTTGCAGTAGTAATAATGGTAGTGGTAGTGATGATGGTTAGTAGTAGTCATAGTTGCAATAGTAGTAGTGGTGGCGGTGGTCGTTGTGGTTGCAGTAGTAATAATGGTAGTGGTGGTGATGGTGGTAGTAGTAGTCGTAACTGCAGTAGTAGTAGTAGTGGTCGTAGTTGTAGTAGTAATAATGGTAGTGGTGGTGATGGTGGTAGTAGTAGTCTTAGTTGCAGTAGTAGTAGTAGTAGGTGGTGGTGGTTGTGGTCTTGGTTGTGGTCTTGGTTGCAGTAGTAGTAGTAGTTGTAGTGATAGTGGTGATTGCAGTAGTAGTATAGGTAATAGTGGTGGTGGTGGTGGTGGTAGTAGTAGTAGTAGTCGTGATGGTGGTGGTGGTCATAGCAGCAGCAGTAGTAGTAGTGGTGGTGGTGGTGGTGATAGTAGTAGTTGCAGTAGTAATAGTAGTAGTAGTGCTGATTACCTTTTTGAAGAATTCCTTCTTGTGCCTCCCTGGTGCACTGGTTGGCATTGATGCCTGTGTGCCATGACTGGGGTCACCGTTGGCTTCTTCTATGTCATCATTATCTTTTACTGAGTCATCGAACTCTGAATAAAGATTAAAAAAACAAAAAAAAACACCCTTGAATATTACAAGCTACGACATAAGAAGACAATGGTATTTGGTACCATCTGGATTCTTGTGAATTCTTGTGAATTCTTTATTACTAGTTTTACTCACTGGACAGCGGCCATGCTGGAGCACCAATTTTAACATTTATAGTCGATTGTATCAATTCCCAAAAATTATATCTGTCTGGTCTTCGTATTTTATCAACCTCAAAAGAAGGAAAGATCTGGGCAGGACTTGAATTCAGAAAGGAAAGGAATGTTCCCAAATTCCAAAATACCACAAGGTATTTTTTCCCAATGCTCTACAGATTCAATCAATCCCCTGTCCAGACATCACACTATATGTGTGTATATGTATGTATATATATATATATATATATATATATATATGATTTACCATTAAAAAACGATGAAACAATGCATTGTATAAAGTGGAAAGGGCAAATGTTTTTTTAATTTTCTCCTGATTTACGGAATTACTACTATTTTGCGGTTGAAGCCTTGGCTGTTATTTCAAGTGGGTTGAACGGCCTATTATGGCTGTTCCTTAATTTGCTATATATATATATATATATATATATAAATTAAGATAGGGGTTGTAAATGCAACCCTCCATGGGATAACATATATCCAATATACTGCTAGTGAAGTACCCAACAAAGTTAATACATAAATGTTAAGAATTGCGATGCAATTAATTCATTTACTGTATTATATGGGCAAAGGTAAAATGTTTTACCACAAATTAATAATACAAAATAAGAAAATGGAGAAATACATCTAAATCAATTATCAACTACCAGATAATACCCAATCACATAATTTATTAAACCACTACATATGAACATTAAGGTCAAACATATTAATATAGAACAAAACAGTGTACATGAAGGAGTAATATGGTACAATAAGTACAGTATGTATAAGAGAATATAAAAATATAAATATAAATATAAACTACATCTTACAGCTGTTTCGGCCATGCAGATATGGGTGTGTCATTTTGCTCATATTAGCCATGTGTGATAGGTCAATATGTAGTTATAAATGAGACACTTACAAAAATATCACAAGGCCTCTTCGGAGATTATGAAATACAAACTAAATTAGATATGAATATCAGAGTAGGTACACCCATACAAGTGTGGGTACATACCCATAATATATCATATACACATACATACGAGTGCATATACTCATACTCCTATACATATATATATACATATACATAATAATATAAATCAATATACAAACATATGTTCCATATTCAATGTTACAGTTTTTCAACTTAATATTATGATATTACAATGTAGAAAACATACACATATTAATACTCAAATGCAGAGCTAGTATTAGTGTTATTAATAATAATAATAGAGATATTAGTAGCAATAGTGGTAATGATAATAGTAATGATGTTAATATGAATGACATTTTGTAAATTAATATAATGTACTCTCGACCTTGTTTGTACTTCATAATCTCCGAAGAGGCCTTGTGATATTTTTGTAAGTGTCTCATTTATAACTACATATTGACCTATCACACATGGCTAATATGAGCAAAATGAGACACCCATATCTGCATGGCCGAAACAGCTGTAAGATGTAGTTTATATTTATATTTATACTTTTATATTCTCTTATACATACTGTACTTATTGTACCATATTACTCCTTCATGTACACTGTTTTGTTCTATATTAATATGTTTGACCTTAATGTTCATATGTAGTGGTTTGATAAATTATGTGATTGGGTATTATCTGGTAGTTGATAATTGATTTAGATGCATTTCTCCATTTTCTTATTTTGTAATATATATATATATATATATATATATATATATATATATACTCTTTTACTTGTTTCAGTCATTTGACTGCAGCCATGCTGGAGCAGTGCCTTTTAGTCGAGCAAATCGACCCCGGGACTTATTCTTTGTAAGCCCAGTACTTATTCTATCGGTCTCTTTTGCCAAACCGCTAAGTGACGGGGACGTAAACACACCAGCATCGGTTGTCAAGCAATGCTAGAGGGACAAACACAGATACACAAACACATACACACACACATATATATATACATACATATATACGACAGGCTTCTTTCAGTTTCCGTCTACCAAATCCACTCACAAGGCATTGGTCGGCCTGGGGCGATAGCAGAAGACACTTGCCCAAGATGCCACGCAGTGGGACTGAACCCGGTACCATGTGGTTGGTTAGCAAGCTACTTACCACATATATTTGCAGTAGTATTTATTGATTTAAATATTGTCTTGTACAGAGAAGCATACAGTACAAGATAGGGGAGTCTGTGATTCCTCAATCTGCTTCAAATAGCAGCTAAATCCCCAACAAGTCACATGCTACCATCTTAAAAATAGCAAAGGAAACTGACACAGAAACACTATGTTGAAAACAAAATATGGGATGGTCACAGGTGGAATGGGTATGATCACCAGTCAGATGAACGGGAGCTGCCCTTGGACTAAACAACAGCATACCATATTTGATGATGTATTCTCACATAAGATGCATCCCTATTTTGTACAAAAAAAAATAAATTTTAAGTTTCATTATACACTTATTGAAAGATATTTTAACCCTTTAAGATTTAAACTGTGAAGTGTTGACATTAGGAAGAGCATCCACCCATAGAAAATTTGCCAAAACAGACTAAGGAACTTGGTGCAGCCCCTGGACTTGCCAGTTCCTGTCAGACCATTCAACTCATGCCAACAAGGAAAAAAGGTGTTAAAAGATGATGATGGTGATGATGATGAAACTATGCATTTCAAATATATCTTCTTTTGCATCAACTGTATCATTGTTTATGCTAAAGATTCTTACACAAAAACCATCATCATCATCATCATCATTTAACGTCCGTTTTCCATGCTAGCATGGGTTGGACGGTTCAACTGGGGTCTGGGAAGCCAGAAGGCTGCGCCAGGCCCAGTCTGATCTGGCAGTGTTTCTACAGCTGGATTCCTTTCCTAACGCCAACCACTCCGTGAGTGTAGTGGGTGCTTTTTACGTGCCACCTGCACAGGTGCCAGATGAGGCTGGCAAACAGCCACGATCGGATGGTGCTTTTTATGTGCCACTAGCACAGGGGCCAGACGAGGCTGGCAACGGCCCACAATCGGATGGTGCTTTTTACGTGCCACTGGCGCAGAGGCCAGTCAGTAATACAAATACTAGAAAATTAGAAGTTTGGAATGAAAAGACTAGAAGTGATGGTCTTAGGTGGTATCAAAAGTGGGTTAAAAAATTTGAAGTCATTTCTTTTAAGACTTACCCTGACACCAATCAGGTAGAATAGGAGCAGAGATTATGTCTTCTTTATCTCCATAACGGTGAAATAAATCATTGATATAATGCTGTTTGTATATTCCGGGAGGACGGCACTGAAAGAGAGAAAATGGTTTTTTCGTGTATGGATAGGTTTGAGACAGAGAATATAGAGCTGCTTGAGAAAATGGATAGGTTAATGTATTGGGAGGAAAGAGAAAAAGAGAGAGGTGATGGAAAAGTGGGGAATGAGGGAGAAAGAAACAGGTAGATAGGAGGTAGGTAGACAGATAGACTTGCATACATGAAAGAGGAGGATTGAGAGAAAGGAAGAAAGAGAAACATAAACAAGAAGATAGATAGGTAGACAGGCGGTGAGCTAGCAGATACGTTAGCACGCTGGGCAAAATGCTTAGCGGTATTTCGTCTGCCACTACGTTCTGAGTTCAAATTCCGCCAAGGTCAACTTTGCCTTTCATCCTTTTGGGGTCGATTAAATAAGTACCAGTTACGCACTGGGGTCGATATAATCGACTTAGTCCATTTGTCTGTCCTTGTTTGTCCCCTCTGTGTGTAGCCCCTTGTGGGCAGTAAAGAAATAGATAGGTAGACAGATGGACAGAAGGCATACACAAGAGAGGAGGACTGAGAGAGGGGGGAGAGAGAGAGAGAGAGAGAGAACAAGAGAGATGTAAATTGATAAACAGAATGTGAGGAAGAGACCAAGATTATAGACAGCCAAAGGTAGGTGAAAGATAGAAAAGGAGGAAAAGTGGGAGAGAGAGAGAGAAGGGGAGATGAAGAAGAGAGAAGGAAAGAAGAGGAAGAAAGACAACAGCAGCAGCAGCAGACAAAATGATTATTATAAATACACTTGATGAAGTTAAGATGGATAGAAAGCTAGTTAAAGAGAGAGAGAGAGAGTGAGAGGAGAGACAGAGGGATATTGAAAGCAAGTTACAAGTAAAATAGATTATGTCACTTACTTTAGCAAACTCCTGTATAGCAGCATCAACACTGGAAATACAAAACAAAGGGCCAAGTAGTAGTAGTAGTAGTAGTAGTAGTAGTAGTAATAATAATAATAATAATAATAATAATAATAATAATAATAATAATTGCACTACTAGGCACTGCACACATCCTACGCAGAATACTTTCCATACAATAACCATCAGAGCATCACAACAAACCACAGCACATACCCAAGGCACACAGAGCTGCACTCGGTAGTGAAGTGAAAGCACGCTATAAAAATAAAACTACTGAATAATGATAATAATAATAATAATAATCCTTTCTACTAAAGGCACAAAGCCTGAAATTTTGTGGCTTCATACCCTTAATTGCTTTATCTACTAGGGAGCTGTCTATTGGGATAGCTGGTCCCTCTACTGGGTCAACATTTGGAAGGCTCTCCTCCTCCCATTCATTCTCCACATTCAGCAGTCTTTCATAGTGGCTTCTCCAAGCCGCTTTCTTTTCAGAATCACTAAAAGCAAGTGCACCATCATCCATTCGAACACATTTCTCTCCTGTGACATCACAATTTTCTCTCACACACTGTCTTGCAATCCGAAATACCTCAGTTCTTTGGTTCTCACGTCTCTGGACATTGGCAAACTTCTTCTTTTCCACTTCACTCTTGGCTATGTATACCTGCCACCCAGCCTTCCTTCTGGCTACCTGGTACCGTTCCCTGCTACCACCATCCTTCCAGACTTTCCAGGCCTGTTTCTTTGCCCTAATGGCTTTGTCTACTGTACTATTCCACCACCACGTAACTCTGGGTCTGGAAGGGACTTTGCACCATACACAGACTTGGTCTGTGGCATTCAGCAAGCTGTCCCGTAGGAATTTCCAGCTACCTTCTATGCCCAATGTCTGTAGCTCCTCTTCCCTCTCATCAAATTTCTTGATGAGGATATCCCTAAATCTCTGACTGTGTGAAGGGAGAAAAACATATTGGTCATAAAAAAAAAAAACAAGCACTTACCTCCAGGACTCTTTTTCAACAAGGTAGGCAACAATAAGAAAACCAGTTCTGTTGAAGCCATGTGTACAATGAACACCTAAACAACCAGAAAAATAAAGGAAACAAAATTATCTTTTGTTTGTTTTACATGTTTTGTTTTGTTGTTTTTTTCATGCTAGAATGGTTTCAATCAGTAGTTCTCAACCTGGGTCTATGTAAGACTTTGGTGGGGAGGTGGGGGTTCCACACAAGCAAAGTAGTAAATTGGGTCCACAGCAGTATTTTCAGGGCCCATGAAAAAAATTACTTTGGATGTATTTTTTGCAAGAAACTATTAGGTTTCTTTCTCTAATGCTTTACATAGTTCAACAATACACAAGTTAATGTGTAATAAAATAGTAATTTTGAAAGAAACATATATAAAGCGTTTTTAAACATCAAATGGCTTTGGGGATAGAACAGAATAGAAATGAAAGGGGTCCATAGCAAAAAATGATTGCAAACCACTGGTTTAGAGGAATGTATTATTAAGGTATTGTCTAACAGCCAGATACCTTTATTGCTACTAATTTTTACCTGTTTCTTAACTAAAGGATCTCCTGTTCTACATAGTTTCAAAGACAAAAATGAGGGGAAATGCACAAAAGGTAGGGGAATAAAATGACATCACAACTTTCGTAGAAGTGAGTACAAATGTAAGCATTTCCCCTCATTTGTGCATTGGTGAGTGTATTTTCTAAGAAATATAGCAACAACAGAACTTGTGATGACTTACCAATGACATCTGTGGGGTGAGAGGTAAAATATTTGGAGGCCATTTCAATAAAAACCTTGGTTTGATCTTCGGATGGTGCTTCTCCATGACTAAGTAAATATAAAGGAAAATACACTTACATACATACACACACACACACAAATACTTACACATGCACATATATATATAACTTAAATTTTAATGAGGAAATGTATCAAAATGTTTTAAGATACAGACACTTAACCATAACTCAGAAACTCAATATAGAAATGATGTCAAAAATCTTTTTTACTTAATAGTTAATCAGTTCATATGAAAAATCTGTAGAGTAATACAAAGTTGGCCAAAAGTCACCTGACAGTAAATTAAGACCCATTTAATTCCAAGATTAAAGCAAAAAATTATTTTATATGAGACCTCACTAATGAATAGACAAATGTTGAAAAAAAAAAGGGTGATTTTTAACTCACAGCATTTAATTATTAAACATTCATGATTGGAATAAATAAACAAAATTAATTAAGTATTTATGGAATTATTTTTTTAAATACTGTCGGGTGAGTTTTGGCCAACCCTGTATAATGTTTAAAAAGATTTATTTAAAGTAACTATTGGAGATATGATTTGATAATGGATTTATGATACATTTATATAATCAGTATCCCACATGCCATTGGTAATGTATATGTGTGTGTGTATGCTAAGCAGCTGATGCTAGTGGTGTGCGAAAAGCTCCTTTTGAGCACTGGGCCTCATGAAGGTAATGATGAATGACCATTATGTCATGCTTGAGAAGAAGACCCATCAAGCCAAGTAAAATTGCAGTTGTGACAGATTCTAGTGTCATGCAAATGGCACTCATGCTCGTTGCATGTAAAAGCACCCATTATACTCTTGGAGTGGTTGGCATTAGGAAGGGCATCCAGATGTAGAAACCATGCCAAATCAGACTGGCATCTGGTGCAGCCTTCCAGTGTGCCAACCCGATCAAACCATCCAATCCATGGACAACGGACATTAAATGATGATGGTGATGATGATGTATATATAAAGTCTGCTAAAAAAAAAAATGTATACACACTTCAGGAAAGGAAAAAATCTGCATAAATAATTAACTTGCATAAGTACCTGTATAAATATAAATACCTCTTTTGATGTTTCATTAAATTGTGATAACACTGAATTAAAATATTTGTACAGATTTTTTCCTTTCCTGAAGTGAGTATACATTTTTTTGGCAGACTCTGAATATATATACATACACACATATATATATATAACCCATGCTAGCATGGAAAGCGGATGCTAAACGATGATGATGATGATATATATATATATACTCTTTTACTTGTTTCAGTCATTTGACTGCGGTCATGCTGGAGCACCGCCTTTAGTCGAACAAATCGACCCCGGGACTTATTCTTTGTAAGCCCAGTACTTATTCTATCGGTCTCTTTTGCCGAACCGCTAAGTTAATGCTAGGGGGACAAACACAGACACACAAACACACACATACATATATATATACATATATATGACAGGCTTCTTTCAGTTTCCGTCTACCAAATCCACTCACAAGGCTTTGGTCGGCCCGGGGCTATAGTAGAAGACACTTACCCAAGATGCCACGCAGTGGGACATATATAAACAGTTGAAACTTATACTGAAATATCACTTAAAACTACTGAGTAGAGTACCATGTTAATTTTTACCAGGAAAAGTTTGACTGTGACTTTGAAGTTTCAGTTTACTAACCATCATCCAACTATATTACACACACACACAATTTCTGTGCCTAACCTGCAACAAAATGCAACCAATTCACAATAAAAATGTACCTAATACACTTTCAGTTATACATACATGTTGGTATAGGTTGTTCAGAATAACACCATCTCAGACAATTTCAGTTTCCTCTGTGAGGATTTAACTTCCTGACATGTGACAACACACACACAAACACAAACTCTTTAAGTTTATTGTGGTTTCTGATCCACATCATTCATTTATTCTTTTACCAATTTCAGACATTTGTCTGCAGCCATTCTGGGGCACCACCTTGGAGTGTTTTAGTTGACCACATCAACTCCAGTTTATGTTACAGTCTAGTACTTGCTCCATAAGTTCCACTTGTGTGTGTGTGTCTGTCTGGAGGGAAGAAGGACCTCTAAGCTCCGAAGACTAACACATTGTGAGATAGAGACACAAAAGTCAAACATGGACACAAAGACATACATACACACACACACACTAACATACATTCACACACACAATGGGCTTTTACACAGCTTCCTGCAACCAAATTCACTCATAAGGCATTGGTGGTGCCAAGGGCTATAAGTAGAAGACCTTGGCCCAAGGTACTGTGCAATGAAACTGAACTCAAAAACCAAGCTTGTGCTTTCTTGATCACACAGTCGAGTTTCACAGTGGGGTAGGAGGAACAACACAAAGTGGGTACTGATGTATGTAGGGGTGGAATCGAGTAGGAATGAAGAAAAAATTGCAAAGTCTGATAATGAAGGGGCAAAGAAAAAAAAAGTGTTGGTCATAAGAAAGACCAGGAAAACAAGACAGATAAGTTTATTACCCGCGGCATTTTAATTTTAAATATTTACAATCTTCCTTCTCAATTGAAGAGCTTTCATAGAATCGGTCCGTGTTAGTCAAATCAATCCACATTCCTATTTTCATCTGTGTCGGAAAGAGAGTAAAAATGGAATGAAAATAAGACAAATAATGGGTTATTTCTTCACAGACATTGACTATTCAATAGAAAACACGTGCATACACACACACACACACACACATGAATATGTGTGTCTGTGTGTGCACATGTGTGTTTGTGTAAAAGTGTGTACATATATTGTGAGTTTGTGTATTTGTGTCTGTATATATGTCCGTGTGCATGCGTTTTATATGTGTACATGTGCATGCGAGTGTGAAAATGTATGTGTGTACATATATGCACGTGTGTGTGTATGTGTGACTTAGAAACATGGTATTTCTCAAGCTAAATTATTTAACTGGTTAAAGCACTAAGCAGAGTCTGTTCTTCCAATGAATTTGGTACAGATTCAATTCTCAGTGGAAGTGTGCCACTGCTCAGAGCGTAGAATGAAGGCATCCAAAATGACATCACAACAGTCTATGGTTTGGTCACGAATTTCTGCTGCTCAACAGTGAAGATTCAATTGTTCAATCGACTGAATCAACATGTAAGTGGCAGGGTATTCCATGGACACACAGATTCTGCCTGAGAATGATTTTAACTCTTTTGATATCAACCCACCTGAGATTATCTATGATCTGATTCTATGATACAAACTTCCTGCTTTAAAGTGATCAAAATCAAACCTTCCAACAAAATTTTATGTTAATTTATGCTTCACACACCAGTTTCATAATGAAAAGGAGTCTACCCTGCCACACAGGCCCTACATGGCTTGGCAGAGGGGTACAGTTTTTTATACGCTTACACAGCAGTAATTAAATTGATTACATTAACCCCAGTGTTTAACTGGTATTGACTCCCAAAACGACAAAAGGACCTCAGTAGAATTTGAACTCAGAATATAAGGATGGATGAAATACTGCTGAGCATTTCAGCTGGCGTGCTAACGATTCTGCCAGCTCGCAGCCTTAATTACAAAGTTATTTTATTAATTTCTTCATTATTTTCAAAATTACAAGAAACAAAGGCAGTGTGTGTCAACAGAAATATAGTTACAAAAGGGTTAACCCTTTTGATACCAACCTGGCTTTGAGTACAAATGTCTTGTTTTCGTAAGTTTTGAATTAAAATCTTCCACCAAACCTTAGTCACAATTTATGTTCCTAACACTAGCTTAATGATAACTAAGTTATTTTACTAAATTCTTTGTTATATTTAAAATTAAATGAATGAAACACAGAGCATCTCAAAATAAATATGGTAACGAAAGAGTTAAACTGATGTAAATTAAAACTTTCCATCAACATTCCACGTTAATTTTAAGTTCCAAACACCAGTTTAAAAGTGACAAAATCCTCATTTTCATTTAACATCTGTTCTCCATGTTGACATGGGTTGGGTGGTTTGACAGGAGCCAGTCACCTGGGCAGCTCTCCAGCTGACCAGCTCCTGTCAAACCATCCAACCTATGCCAGTATAGAGAACAGATGTATGATGATGATTTTAGTAAATTCATTGTGTTCAAAATTCATTGAAACGAAGGCAGTGTATATGGTAAGAAAAGGTAAAAAGTACATACGGCAATGGTTATAAAAACATGAAAACTATTGATAAAAGACCGAAAATCTTACATTGTAATGCTTGAGAGAACCAAATAGGAGACCAACATCAAACTTGAACTCATCAGCAACGAGACCATTGTATCTTGAGTCCAGTGGAGTTTTGAAAGGTAAAAATTTTCCTGGAAAGATATAAAAGCAATTTTGATTACTGAATGCATGTCTGCGTGTTTATGTGTGTGAATGAGTGTGCACATGTATATGTGTGTGGATGTGTGTGTGTGTGTGTGCATGCAGGTGTGTGGATTGGTGTGCATGTATGTGTATATGCATGAGAAGGAACATCTGAATGTGTGTATGTGTGTGTGTGTGTGCCAAAAACTCAGCTTAAAGGAACCAAATCTCAAAATCATCATCGTTTAACGTCCGCTTTCCATTGGGTGTGTGGATGTGTGTGTGTGTGTGTGCATGGATTGGTGTGCATGTATGTGTATATGCATGAGAAGGAGCATCCGAATGTGTGTGTGTGTGTGTGTGTGACAAAAATTCAGCTTAAATAAACCAAATCTCAAAATCATCATCGTTTAACGTCCGCTTTCCATGCTAGCATGGGTTGCACTCAAATCGCAATATCTCATGTACAGAATCTGTGATGAACTGGTGTCCCACTCAGGTGGAGCATTGTGATCTTGATCATTTATATACCATAGAAATCAGGTAACTGGCCCTATGAGTACGAGGACTTGAAACAGCATATACAGAATTGGATAAGTTTTATACATACACACACACACATATATAAATATACTAGCAGTATTGCCCGGCTTTGCAAAATGGTCACATTTAATTCAAAGCGTTAAAAATGTTATGAAAACAATTGGTAAGTCTTCACAAAGTCCAAACGATTAATACGAAAAAAACCTCCAGGCTAAATCCCGAAAATTCATTTCTTTGCCGAATTTCTACAATGTTTACGGCGATTTGTTTTTATATCTTGATTTTTTATTTTTCATGCAATTTACGCATGCTTGCACGCGTGGTGAACACAGTTCACGTCAAACAGCTGACTGAGTAAAGTTCACTATTCAATGCATGGGATAAGGCCTAAACAAACACATTATTGATTTTTGCACTTGCGAGATGAATTTCAGAACAGAAATAGCGCAGTTCAATTTTCATTCGCCTAAACTTTAAGTGACCCATTTTTGGTGGTTCTATGATTTGTTGGCTAGGAGGAGATGTGCTGGGAAGTTAAACACACAGACACACACAAGTTGAGTTTTATATATATAGATATACATATATGTGTACAGAGACCTTTGGGACTATGATGTGCCTGAGAAGAAGACCCATTAAGCCAAGCAAAATCATAGTCGTGGCAGATACCAGTGTCACACAAATTGGCGCCCATGCCAGTGGCACATTAACGCACCCCAGTGTCACTCAAATGGCACGTGTATGTGTTTTCCATTTGGGAATTTGCTGATTGACTTAAACTTTGTTTCTAAGTTTACCTCTTCAATTATATATATATATATATATACACACACAACAGTGTAGATCAAACATACATACTTATATTTTTTTATCAAACAGGGTAAGTGATAGAAAGAATAAAATACCTTGTTGTATTTAATTACATTCCTTTAATTCTGGGGTTCAAATCCTGCTGAATCCAACTTACCTTTCAAGCTTTTAATAAAATAGTACTACGTTCAGTGCAATCGACTACATCTTAGAAAGACAGTGCCCCAGTATGGCCACAGGCTAATGATTGTTACCAATAAAAGAATAAAAGAATAAAACATACCAACAATAGGTTTTCCTCTCCGTGGGCAACGGAGCCATCTTGGAGGTAACTTGATTTCCTGGTTGGTCATTTTGGTGGTGTTTTGGAATGGAGTAGTTCTTATATTGAATTACATGCTAGAGGGAGAGAGAGAGAGAAAAAGAGAATGTGAGACAGAGGAATGATTATTATCTATGACTACAAATGAAGAAAATGTCAGTGGGGAGGGTTGGCAAGGATGGAGTTAGGAAATCAAAAATGGATCGCATCAGCTAGGACAGTAGTGTGAAGTTATGTGAATATATTGTGCACTTGGTAGAATCAGTAAAGCAGGCTAGCATCAGCAGTAGCACCACTGGCATCATCATCATCATCATTACTACCACCAAAATAAACCCCACTCCCTCTGCACACCATTATCACTGCTACAACCATTACCACCATCCACTTTTCCATGCCTGTATGGGTCAGGCGGAATTTGTTGGTAGATGCAGATTTTCTATGGGCAGATGCCCTTCCTGTTGCCAACCCTCGCCTGGTTCCAAGTAAGGTAATGATTTCTTCATAGAAAATTGCAAATGAACATCACTTGTCTGTTGATGATGATATTCATCCACAGCCATTACATAATGTGAAGAGAGACACATGACAAGCTTCTTTCAGTTTCTGTCTACCAAGTCCAATCTTAAGGCTTTGGTTGGCCAGGGAATGATCATAGGAGACACTTGCCCAAGGTGCTGCACTGCAGGACTGAACCTGAGATCACATGGTTAGGTACTCAGGCATCATACAATCTGCCTTTCACTCTGAGAGTGAGCCTCCTTTTTACTCCTTTTACTGAATTTTGCCCAACCCGTTCTTATTCTAGCAACTACACTTTCACAGCGTCCTCCTCCACTGCTAACTTGGTTGCCTAAGGAATGAAAGCTATCTACTACTTCTAAAGATCCCACCCCACCAGGCATTTGAGGGAATTTATTTCCTGTAGAGTCTTAGTGTTTATTGTACCTGCACATCTGCCACATTGTAAGAGAACTTTCACTGCTAACCTTCCTGTGCTACCACTTCACCTCTTATTTCTTTATTGCCCACAAGGGGCTAAACATAAAGGGAAAAAAACAAGGACAGACAAAGGGATTAAGTCGATTACATTGACACCAGTGTGTAACTGGTACTTAATTTATCGATCCCGAAAGGATGAAAGGCAAAGTCAACCTCGGCGGAATTTGAGCTCAGAACGCAATGGCAGACGAAATACCGCTAAGCATTTCACCCGGCGTGCTAACGTTTCTGCCAGCTCGCTGCCCATAGAGGTGCTACCACTGAACCTCTTACATGTTCATAGCTTGCACTAAGTACACTAAACTGCCTACATCTTTTCTTCATACTGAGCAGGCCCGTCTCCCTGAAAGGATTGGTGATTTGTCTGCTTGCCTACTTGGAGTTTGGTCTTTGCTAAATTAACTCTAAGTCTCTTAGATTCCAGACCTTGCTTCCACACCTGAAATCTCTTCTTTAATTCTTGCAGAGATTCAGTCATAAGGGAGCTCCCAAGGGCAACCAATCTTAAATTCCTGTTATGGCCTGGAGGACTAAAAGAAACAAGAGTGGAGTGGGAGTTCTAAGGACTAATCCTTGGTGAATTCCTACCTGTACACTAAATATATAGATATACACATTGCAGGCTTTCAAGATCTGTGTACATAGCTTGTATGGCTCTCACCAACCACTCATCTATCCCTAGCTTCTGCACTAACCACTAAATTAGTGAGTGGGAGAACTTTGTCAAAGGCTTTCTCCACGCCAACAAAAACCAAATACAGGGGTTTATTAAGCTAAATGCTTCTCCTGCAGTTGCCTTACAGGGAATATAGTACCAGTAGTGCTTCTCCTAGGTGCAAAACCAAACTGCATCTCATCTAGGCCCTCTCTGTAACTATCATGATTTGGCATATACACACACATAAATATAGGATAACAAGGATAAGACTCCTTCCCAAGTCACGATCGGTTGGTGCTTTTTACGTGTTACCAACATGGACGCCAGTCAGGCGGTGCTGGCATCAGCCACGTTCAGAAGATATCTTAACTACAATTTCCATTTGATTTTTATTTTGATAGAAATAGATTATTAGATGATAGGATATACAGAATAAATTAATGTCTCATTGATTAGGTTGTAAGACTGATTAAAAAAAAAAAAAACATATAACATTGAAAATATAAGACTTGTTGTAGTTAGAATACACAGTCACAAATCAAATCATTTGTCAAATAAATACAAAATATTTACATACATACACACAGAAACATGGAGGACTGTCTACATGTATTATCATCAGTCTTTAAGATTTGGAAGAATCAATAAAGAAAGGCAGTAAATGCCTGGAAAAATCAACATTTAATGTGTTTTCCATGCTGGCATGGGTTAGACAACTTGTCAGAAACTAGCAAGGTTACACTAGGTTCCATAGTCTGGTTTAGCTTGGTTTCTACAACTGGACACCTTTTCTAATGCCAACCACTTTACAGAATGTACTCAATTCTTTTTTTATGTGGCACCAGCACCAGAGCTTTTTATGTAGCATCAGTACAAGAGCTTTTTCTGTGTCACGAGCATCAGAGCTTTTTATGTGACACCAACACCAAAGGTTTTTGTGTGACACCAGCATCAGAGCTTTTTGTGACACCAGCACCAGAGCTTTTTGTGTGACACCTGCATCAGAGCTATTTGTGACACCAGCACCAGAGCTTTTTGTGTGACACCTGCATCAGAGCTTTTTGTGACACCAGCACCAGAGCTTTTTGTGTGACACCAGCACCAGGTTTTTTTTACATGGCACCACTACAATAGCTTTTTACATGGTACCAGCACCAGTGCTTTCTATGTGGTACTATCACCAGAGCTTTTTACATGACACCAGTACCAGTGTTTTTTACGTGAGACCAGCACCTTTTTACATGGCACCACTACCAGTGCTATTCATGTGGCACCAGCACCAGAACATTTTATGTGGAACCAGCACCAGTGCTTTTTACATGACACTAATGTTTTTTATGAGGTACCAGCACCCACATAACTGAACATCAAATAATATTGACTTAATGGATTCACTGGTCCTTTATCAACCTTATAGGGTTGAAAGGGGATTTGAAACAAGAATGTAAAGGTATGTGAATAAATGCTGCAAGGTATTTTGTCCATCTCTTTCCAAATTCTGCCAATCCATTGCCCCTATACTAGCTACACTGTGTCCCGGCATGTTTTAAGAGGTGATTAAGGGTTGGCAACAGGAAGCATATCAGGCTGTAAAACACAACCTCACAAAAAAACTATTGGACCCCCATGCTACTCACATGGAAATGCAGATGTAGGGGCAGGGGGAATGCCAAACAGTCTATAGCTTTAAAGGTATCATGAAAAGCCTTGTTAGAGGCCTAGCTTCTGAGTTCTTTTACAGGGCTTACAAAAACTGAAGGACCACTGCAATAAGTGAATGAATCTAAAAGGGGAATATGTTGAATAAAATCATTCTTTTACCCAAAGCCAGGAACTTTTTAGTACCCCCTTGTATATGTATATATGTATATATATATATATATATATATATATATATATATATATATATATATATATATGTAAATCATCATTTAAACATCCACCGTGCTTATCCTCCAAATCACACCTTATCATCTTAAAAACAAAACAAAAAAAAAAAGGGAAAGTTATAATTTATGCCCCACTATGCTAGAGCTTAGAGCTTACCCCAAAGTTTCCAAAGGGTTTAAGTGACTGAGCAGAAAACTCACCCTTGAAGGAAACAATAGCCCATTACAGAGTTAAACCCCAACAGTCATTGGTGGTGGTGGTGATGATGATGGTGAGGGCTGACGTGATGTGAAATATAATGCCTTGCTCGAGGATGCAAAGTCTTTCACTTGGTCCAAAAGCTGAACCCATGAACTACCAATTAATAGTCTACGGCCCTAACTACTCAGTTATGTACCTTTGCTTTGATGTAATCCTAGATACAAATAACTAAACAGGATAGTTACCAGTGGAACACTCCTTTCATTGCTGATTGGCTCAAATAGCGTTGTGTATACAAAACAAATAGCAACGGTTGTGTGTTTATGTATGTATATATATATATATATATATATATATATATACTGCAGAAAATAATTCACTGCAGTGTTTGCTAAATTTTAATTTTCTTGAGAACATTTCTTAGTGGTCAGACCATAGCGGATCTACTTCTAGCATAAGGGTTGTCCACATAGTGGTCATCCCTCTCATATGTATGTATGTGTATAATTATGTGTATGTGTGTGTGTATATATACACACACACACACACATATATATATGTGTGTGTGTATATATACACACACACATACATATATATATACATACACACACACACATTTATGCAAAGAGTTTGTCAACATTACAATTTATACTTCACACTATCTTGGCAAATTATTTCCGTTTGTGAATCCCTTTCTTACCATTATATCATCATCCAGAAATGTATGAGGTGAGTGAGACAAGATTCTACTTTTTCTACAGTGATTTAAACCTTTTGATCCCAACCTGCCTGTGACCAACCTTGAATTTTCACTGTTTTAATGTAATCTAAATTCTATCAAAACATTCTATCAACATCCCTATCAAAATTTCATGGTAATTTAAGTTCCGTTCACTAACTAAATAATCCTTTCTACTATAGGCATAAGGCCTGAAATTTTGGAAGAAGGGGCTAGTCAATTACATCAACCCCAGTACATGACTGGTACTTGTTTGGTCTAGCCCTGAAAGGATAAATGGCAAAGTCAAACTCGACGGAATTTGAACTCAGAATGCAGATAAAAGGATGAAATGTTGCTAAGCATTTTTCCCAGTGTGATTTTGCCAGCTTGCAGCCATATTCACTAACATAATAACGACAAAGTCAGTTTACTAAATTCATAATTATTTTCAAATTTAAATTCAAATAAACACAGGGTATTAACACAGAAATATAGAAACAAAAGGGTTAACTATTTTGATGCTGAGCCACCTGAGACTGCTCCTGTTTCTATGACACAAATGCCTTGTTTTAAAGTGAGCTGTATTAAAACCTTCTGCCAAAATTCCACGTTAAGTTAGATTCCAAACAGCTTAATAATAATAATGACATAGTTATTTTACTAACTTCTTCATTATTTTACTTGTTTCAGTTATTTGACTGTAGCCGCCCAAACAAAAGCAGTGTATTTCAACAAAAATATAATAATTACTGCATTTATTTTGAGATGCTCCGTGTTTCTTTCAATTACTTTAAATATAACAAAGAATTTTTATAAAATAACTTTGTTATCATTCAGCTAGTGTAAGGAACATAAATTGTGACTAAGGTTTGGTGGAAGATTTTAATTCAAAATTTATGAAAACAAGACATCTGTACTCAGAGCCAGAGCCGGTTTCAGCTGGGTTGGTAACGAAAGGGTTAAAGTTTTTTTTTTATACATCCACCCACCATCAGACAGAGAAACAACATCATTCTGAGAAAGTTAACGAAAATAGTTTGGTAGACGGAAACTGAAAGAAGCTCATCGTATATATGTGTATGTGTTTGTCCCCCCCCCCCAACATCGCTCGACAACTGATGCTGGTGCGTTTACGTGCCTGTAACTTAGCGGTTCGGCAAAAGAGACCGATAGAATAAGTACTAGGCTAACAAAGAATAAATCCTGTGGTCGATTTGTTTGACTAAAGGCGGTGCTCCAGCAGGGCAGCGGTCAAATGAATGAAACAAGTAAAAGAATAAAGGACAATAATTTTAGGAGATAAGTTGACTTCAGCAGAATTTGATCCCAGAATATAAAGTACAAATAATAATAATAATAATAATAATGGTTTCAAATTTTGGCACAAGGTTAGCAATTTTGGGGGAGGGGGGGTAAGTCGATTACATCAACCCCCAGGGTTTGACTCATTTTATTGACCCCAAAAAGCTGAAAAGCAAAATTGATTTAGGCAGAATTTGAACTCGGAATGTAAAGAGATATAGAGGAAATACCACTAAGTACTTTGTCTGAAGTACTCTCATGATTCTGCCAGCTCGTTCAAATAATAATAATAATATGAATGGCTTTTAACGGCACTGAACCACAGTTCTACTAGATCAGGAAGAGGTTCCATGCTAAACAACAGACACAGCTTTATTGAGAGGATGTGAAACTACTTGACACGGCGTTCCAGGAAAAGAGTTTCACACAGTTTTTTCATATAAAGATAAGCATGTGTGTGTGTGTGTGTGTGTGTGCATGTGAGAGAGATATATTTTAAAGTAGAATGTGGAAATAAGATGGCTAAAAGTACTTAAAGTCACCCTCCCTCCTTCCCATGTGGTTGGAGTTCCAATTACAGCAGGGTTTTTGACCATCTCTATGTCACTATATCATGTCTATTCAGTTACCATATACAAACATACACACAATCTCCCACATTAAAATGGGTTGTCTATCTTCTCTATTACAAGACACACACACACACATGTCTTGTTATAGAGGAGATACACAGCCTACATAATGTAGATTAGCCATGCTTGACCCGTTATCATACTTTAGCCTTCAACACCTGGCATAAAGACCCCCTGCCCATCTCTCAAATGTACTCCCATTCAGTTGAAGGGATTCCTTTCTTTACCTTGCATATTACTTGGTGACTTCACCAGTGCTGGTGCCATATAAGAACATGATGCACTCTGTGAAATGGCTGATATTTAGAAGAGCAACCATCAGTAGATATCATGCCAAAGTTGACATTAGGGCCTGATACGGCCCAGCGGATCATAGGATCCTGACAAACCATCCAACCCTTGCCAGCATAGAAAACAAACATTAAATGATAATGGTGATGATTGTAGGAGAGGACCATTAGAAACAGCATTTAAAGTTAGGTACTCAATAATATATCACATAAGAGTATAACCGGCACTCGATCGGTTATGGCGACGAGGGTTCCAATTGATCTGATCAACGGAACAGTCTGCTCACGAAATTAATGTGCAAGTGGCTGAGCACTCCACAGACACATGTACCCTTAATGCAGTTCTCAGAGAGCCGGTGGCACATAAAAAGCACCATTCGAGCGTGATTGTTACCTGTGTCGCCTTACTGTCACTTGTGCTGGGTGCACGTCAAAAAACATTCGAGCAAGGTTGTTGCCAGTTACAGCCTGACTGGCCCTCGTGCCAGTGGCACGTAAAAGCACCCACTACACTGTCGGAGTGGTTGGTGTTAGGAAGGGCATCCAAATGTAGAAACTCTGCCAGATCAGACTGGAGCCTGGTGCAGCGATCTGGTTCGCCAGACCTCAGTCAAATCGGCCAACCCATGCTAGCATGGGAAGCGGACGTTAAACGACGATGATGATGATGATTCAGCATAACACAGAATGTGACATGGCTGACCCTTTGAATTACAGGTACAATTTATTTTTGTCAGACAAGTGGACTGGAGCAAGAACACAACACGCCATAGGAACTGAACTCACAACCTTACAGTTGTGAGCCAATTACACTAACCACTAAGCCACAGACCATCACTATATAATTCACTTTGTAAGGGTACATTAATATACTTAATAATGTAATGTTGAATGACCTATACAGGGTCACAGGTACAGAAGCTTCCTTGGGGGAATTCATTTAAGAGGAAGGGATTAGAAGAAACATTTTTAGTATGTAACTAGCACTATGACCTGGCAACGCTGGGTCATAGTGCTAGTGCATATACAGCTGTGTGCGTGCGCACATACACGCGAGTACTGTCCAAATCTCTGACCAATTACATACAGCTAGCTGGCATTCAATTGGCATATCAAGTTTCAGGCATTTTGATTGGGTTTTGGATAGAAAATTCACAAAAAAGTCACTTCTATTGATTTTTTAATGGCTTTGCAGGGTGACTGGGGAAATGTGCACAATCATCCTTGGATGGTTTTGAATGACCATAGAAAGTGCGAGCCCTCTAACTGAAAAATTGTGGATTTGTATAAAGGACACACACACAAACAGACATTTTGCCGTTTATATATATAGAGATATATATAATAAATTTGCAAAGAATGCAAGGGTACAAGTCTTGCAAGGATAAGATAAGGATAAAGATCCTTCCAGAGTCACATACACTCAGAGGACTGATTTCTTGCATTCCACGGTGTGTATATTTCTCCCACTGGATGGGATGCAAGTTCATCGCAGGATTACTCACTTTTGCTAGCTGAGTGGACTGGAGTGATGTGAAATGAAGTGTTTTGCTCAAGAAAACAACGCAATGTCCACTCCAGGAACCAAAAGCACAACCTTAGGATTATGAATCCAACATACTAACCACTAAGCTATGTGCCACCTTGTAAGAGAAACCAATAATTAAATAAAATTGAAACTTTGAAATCACTGGCAAAATTTAGCTTTTAAAATGAATAAGTGCACTATTAGAAACTACTGAGTGATCCATCAGTTATTTATATATAACTTCATACAGAAATATTATATGTGTGCATGTGTGTGTGTGGGAAGAAACTTGGTTTCCAACCACATGGATTTGGGTTCAGTCCCACTGCATGACACTTTGGAGTAACCAGACCCTTGTCTAAGGACTTGATAAATGGAAACTCAATGAAACTCGCCGTATGTACATTATATATATATATATATATAACATGCATACATATATATATATAACATACATACACACATATATTTATGTTGTTTGTATGTATGTATATGTTTTTGTGTCTATGTTGCTCCCCGCCCGGTTGGTGTGTTTACGTCCTCTTAACTTAGCGATTCGGCAAAAGACTTTTAAAAAATAAGTACAAGGGAAGAACCATTCAACTAAAATTCTTCAAGGTGGTACTCCAGCATGGCCGCAGTCTAATGACTGAAACATATACAAGATAAAAAGTGTGTGTGTGTACTTGCTATATTCGTAAACATGCAGATTTAAAAAAAAATTAAAACAAATACAAAGTCAATCTCCTAAGGCACAATCAATTATTTAAAAAAAAAATTTTTTTAAGATTTTTTTTTTCAAATTCTGAATCTTTGGACGTTCAAAATACAAATAG
>NC_043019.1:23284422-23351922 GCF_006345805.1 Octopus sinensis | reverse complement strand
CAACAAATTGCGATGTTTAGAGAGAGAAAGAGAGAGAGAGAGAGAGAGAGAGAGAGAGAGATCAATTTACAGAGACAGACAAATAGTTACGTAGAGGTAGAGAAATGCAGATTTAGATATAGACAAGATAAGTAGAGAAACAGAGATACAGAAAGGGAAAGGAAGATAGATACAAAATATAGACATAGATAGGAGAGAAAATAGATTAGATAGAAAGATAGATAGGAAAAGAGAGAGAGAGAGAGAAAGAGAGTAGATAGATAGATAGAGATAGATATATAGATAGATAGAGAGAGAGAGATAAGATAGAGAAAGATGAGGAAAAGAAGGTAGACAGATAAAGATGGATAAACAAGAGACAGAGAGAGATTTAAAAACACAAGCAGAACACATAGATAGACAAGAGAAACAGCGGGAAGTAATAATAGAAATAAACTGAAAACTCTTAATGTACCTTATGGGAGAACAAGATAAATAATTTAAAAAGGAAAAAACAAATAAAATGAAGCGGCTATGACAACATTAACGACGATGACGACCCAAAAAACTGTGTGGCAGGGAATAATGGTGTGTTAAGGTGTGAGGAATGAAGAATAAAGTTGTTCCTTGTGAAAACAGCAGAAATCAAATTGTTTTTGTGTTGTTGTTGTTGCTTTAGGGGATGTTCCCCCGTAAAAAAGAATAAAAAAAAGCAATCCAAACTTGGCTGGTTTGCTTCCACCACACTATTTTGAGAGATGACGGACCAAACACTGAACGTTCACTTCAAAGATGTTATGTCGTCACAAAATTCAGGGGAAGATAATTCAGGCCGAACTATTTCACGGTCGCTCTCCACACAATTGTTTTAACTTGCTTCCAATAATATATATATAGAGAGAGAGAGATAGGTGTGCACACAGAGACAGATAGTCAGTCACACAGACACACATACATATTTATAGATACACACACACACACATAGATATTTATAGATACACACACACATACATATTTATAGATACACACACACATATTTATAGATACACACACACACATACATATTTATAGATACACACACACATACATATTTATAGATACACACACATAGATATTTATAGATTCACACACATACATATTTATAGATACACACATACATATTTATAGATACACACACACATACATATTTATAGATACACACACACACACATACATATTTATAGATACACACACACATACATATTTATAGATACACACACACATACATATTTATAGATACACACACACATATTTATAGATACACACACACACATACATATTTATAGATACACACACACATACATATTTATAGATACACACACATAGATATTTATAGATTCACACACATACATATTTATAGATACACACACACACACATACATATTTATAGATACACACACACATACATATTTATAGATTCACACACATACATATTTATAGATACACACACACACACATACATATTTATAGATACACACACATATACATATTTATAGATACACACACACATAGATATTTATAGATACACACACACATATTTATAGATACACACACACATACATATTTATAAATACACACAGCCATACATATTTATAGATACACACACACATACATATTTATAGATACACACACACACATACATATTTATAGATACACACACACATACATATTTATAGATACACACACACACATACATATTTATAAATACACACACACATACATATTTATAGATACACACACACATACATATTTATAGATACACACACACACATACATATTTATAGATACACACACACATACATATTTATAGATACACACACACACATACATATTTATAGATACACACACACATACATATTTATAGATACTCACACACACATACATATTTATAGATACACACACATACATATTTATAGATACACACACACACATACATATTTATAGATACACACACACATACATATTTATAGATACACACACACACATACATATTTATAGATACACACACACATACATATTTATAGATACACACACACATACATATTTATAAATACACACACACATACATATTTATAGATACACACACACATACATATTTATAGATACACACACACACATACATATTTATAGATACACACACACACATACATATTTATAGATACACACACACATACATATTTATAGATACACACACACACATACATATTTATAGATACACACACACATACATATTTATAGATACACACACACATACATATTTATAGATACTCACACACACATACATATTTATAGATACACACACACACATACATATTTATAGATACTCACACACACATACATATTTATAGATACACACATACACACACACACGTATATATACACACAAATATAATTAAGGGTAAAATATTAAAAAAAATTTTTTCAGTGGCCAACATATATTTGTATTCTTTTATTTTTATACTTCCTTTAGTCATTAGATTGTGGCCATGATGGGGCACTGTCTTTAAGAATTTTAGTTGACTGATTGAACAAAAGGACTTATCTTATCATTTTTTTTTTTTGCTGAATTTACAGGGGCATAAACAAACCAACACCAGTTGTCAAGTAGAGGTGGGGGTACAAACACAGAAACAGACAGACACATATGTATATATACATGCATAAAGATCATCATCATCATCATCATCATCGTTTAGCGTCCGCTTTCCATGCTAGCATGGGTTGGACGGTTCAACTGGGGTCTGTGAAGCTGGAAGGCTTCATCAGGCCCACATTGTAAAAATCAATTTCATACAGAAATAAAAGGAATCCCTTAAATAAAGTATGATTAAAACCTCGGAAACCTAGGGAATAATGCCCTAAATGGAAGAAGTATCTTCATCCAGAAAAATATTATATATATATATAAATATATGAAAGAATGGAGTTGAACGACGAATTAACAAAATTCCTTTATTTTCGACATATGTTTCGAAGGCTGCATATTCCTAATTGCAAAGGAATAAGGAGTATATTATGCCGCTTTCTCATCAGGAAAAGCAAGGAACTTATGTCAACATCAAGATGCACAAAAAACTTTTAGATAACTGCTCACACGGAGCCCATAGTGATGTGAATTTGCTACCCAGGTATCGGTTAACCGAATTATCCTTAACAAGATAATTCATTCAACTACTCAAATATATATGTATATAAATATATATATGTATGTATACATTATATATATATGTATGTGTGTGTATACATTGTACATACATACATACACATACTCACACATATTCTTTTCTTTTATTCTTTTACTTATTTCAGTCATTTGACTGCGGCCATGCTGGAGCACTACCTTCAAGGATTTTTTTTTAGTTGATGAAATCAAACCCCAGGACTTGCACTTTGTAAGCTTAGTTCTTATTTTATCGGTCTCTCTTTGCTGAACCACTAAGTTATGGGGACATAAACACACCGACATCAGTTGTCAAGTGATGCATCGACTGCACTTGAATGGTGCTTTTTACATGCCACTGGCATGGGAGCAAGTCAGGTGGCACTGGTAACGATCATGCTGAAGTGGTGCTTTTTATGTGCCACCGGCACGAGACCAGTCGGGCGGCACTGACACGACCATGACAATGACTTCACTTGCCTTAACAGGTCTTCGCAAGTGCAGTTTATTGCCCAAGGGTACTCTTAAATGGTCTGGTTATGCTGCACTGGCATAGGCCAAGGTTACGGTCTCACTTGGCTTGCTGGCTCTTCTCAAGCACAGTGTATCTCCAAAGTTTTTGGTCACTTGTCATCGCTTTGGTGAGGCCCAATATTCAAAGGTTGTGCTTCAACACCTCGTCCCAGGTCTTCCTGGGTCTAACTCTTCCACAGGTTCCCTCTACTGCTAGGGTGTGACACTTTCATACAGCTGTCCTCATCCATACACAATACATGACCATACCAGGGCAGCCATCTTTCTTGCACACCACATCTGATGCATCGTGTGTCCAACTTTTCTCTCAGGGCACTTACACTCTGTCGTGTATGTACACTACCATTACACATCCAGTGGAGCATACTAGCTTCATTTCTTGCAAGCTTACACATGTCCTCACCAGTCACAGCCAATGTTTCACTGCCATGTAGCATGGCTGTTTGCATACATGCGTCATACAGTCTACCTTTTACTCTGAACGAGAGGCCCTTTGTCACCAGCAGAGGTAGGAGCTCTCTGAACTTTGCCCAGGCTATTCTTATTCTAGCAGCTACACTCTCAGAGCAACCACCCCTGCTACTGACTTGGTCACCTAGATAATGGAAGCTGTCCACTACTTGTAGTTACCCCCTGGAATGTGACAGAAGCTGTTTTCTGCCCATTTTCAGTGTTTATTGACCCTGAGCATTTGCCACACACAAAACCTATCTTCTCAGTTAGCCTTCCTCTGATATTGCTGCACCTCTTAGGTTTCCATAGTTTACACTGTGTACATCTTATAGAGTTTCTACCTACGCCTTTTCTACAGATTGAGCAGGGCCATCTACCTGAATGGACTTGTGATTTGTTTGCCTTCCTACTTATTAAGACTTTGGTTTTTGCTAGATTGACTCTAAGGCTCTTCGATTCTAGACCTTGCGTCCACACCTGAAACTTCTCTAATATATATATAATATATATATATATATATATATATAATATATATATATATATATACGCGAGAAGAAGCAACAAGAATGGATAGGTTTTTAGTACGATCGTTTCATACAAGGACAGGTTTTATTAAAAGTTGCAAAGATTACAGCATATAAACGAGTCCCGTACTCATCAGCTAAAATACATGTAAGTTCCCTAGACATCCTAGTGTTTGAGGCTATACTCATGAAGTAATGTAGATAATTAAACAGATTTCTAAAGTTCATTAAAGTTCTTTAAAGATGATGTACAGTCTTATCACAGAATTTTAAAAAAGTTTTGATAGCATCACAGAGAAGGTGACCTAATCCATATGAATTTCCATAGATATGATGAGGGATTATATACTCACAGAAGACAAATTTATCCATTGTTAATTACAACGAGGTGGGTCTCAATTCCTGCTTATTAGCATTACAGAGAGGGTGAATTAATCCTTTGTATATATGCACAGATTCCAATGGTGTAGATGTAAATTTCCAGAGAAATGGAAATGAATTTCATATTCACAGGCGATAAATTTTACAATGGTTGAACACAATGAGGTAGGTATCAATCCTTGTTATATGATTAGGTGTTTGCCACATTAATCATATTACTGCTATTCACAAGAGGCTGTAGCTATTTAACTCTTAAAGGCTGAAGGGCTTACTAGATCGGCCAAGAATAGAGAAGGGATTCCCTTCTCTATTCTTGGCCGATCTAGTAAGCCCTTCAGCCTTTAAGAGTTAAATAGCTACAGCCTCTTGTGAATAGCAGTAATTTGATTAATGTGGCAAACACCTAATCATATAACAAGGATTGATACCTACCTCATTGTGTTCAACCATTGTAAAATTTATCGCCTGTGAATATGAAATTCATTTCCATTTCTCTGGAAATTTACATCTACACCATTGGAATCTGTGCATATATACAAAGGATTAATTCACCCTCTCTGTAATGCTAATAAGCAGGAATTGAGACCCACCTCGTTGTAATTAACAATGGATAAATTTGTCTTCTGTGAGTATATAATCCCTCATCATATCTATGGAAATTCATATGGATTAGGTCACCTTCTCTGTGATGCTATCAAAACTTTTTTAAATTCTGTGATAAGACTGTACATCATCTTTAAAGAACTTTAATGAACTTTAGAAATCTGTTTAATTATCTACATTACTTCATGAGTATAGCCTCAAACACTAGGATGTCTAGGGAACTTACATGTATTTTAGCTGATGAGTACGGGACTCGTTTATATGCTGTAATCTTTGCAACTTTTAATAAAACCTGTCCTTGTATGAAACGATCGTACTAAAAACCTATCCATTCTTGTTGCTTCTTTCTCGCTTATAATCACCCCACATTACTGTATTGTTAAATCAGTATAGTTTTTTTGGTGCATCTAAGTTAGGTACCATATTCAAGTAAATTTTTAAAATTAACTTGAATCTTTATTGCTCTTATATATATATATATATATACTCAAATTAATAATAACATATGCTGGATAATTGTCAGCTCATAACAGCTGTTTCTTATATATCTTTTTAATAGAAGAATGAGAACATTACCTCATTACAAAAAACCATAATCATCAGATGAAACATAATTTTCCAAACAAAAGAATATCTCAAGAATACAGCAGAGATGTGACTGAAGTCTGTGGAGGCCAACTATGAAATGGGAGAATGACCAACAAAGTTGGCTGTTGAGGTTAAGAATATAATTCTTGAAAGTGTGTAATACGATATCTAAAGTAAGTGACCCAGGTGAGATAGGAGTCTGCTAGACTGGTTCTTAGGTAGGCTGGAGTGGGGTGTAAGTGATATTTTATTATAGTAGGCTTAGAACAGTGGGAAGCAAGGAGAGGTCCTAATACAGCGTGCTCAAAAAGTCTATCTGCTGTGAATATTTTCATCCTGACTCTCCAAGATGTGTTTCAAAACGTGTAGATGAGTCAACTTATGTACTGAAAATGAAGGACGACACTTTCAACACCTCTTATAAAGTTTTGCAGACTGACAGATGTCAGTCCACTTTTTAATGGGGGTGAGATAACCAACAAGTACCCTGAGCTTTTCAGAAAAAGAAATCAAGCTATTTGCACGTTACAAATACAATCTATGTGCAAGTTGTTTGCAAGACACCCAATCTATCAGTGGAACAGTAAAAATATGCAAGACTTTTTCATAAGTTGAAAATGGGAATTAATTTTTATCTACATTCCAACAATAAAGATTTATATTTTTGTTAGAAACCATCTCCTTCCTTACTGGAAGACTCCAAATAATTAAAAATAGGAGAATATAGATACATACATGGACATAGAAGAGAATATATATATATATATGAGAATACACACATAGACATAGAAGAGAATATATATATATATATATACACATTCATTCATTCATGTACGTACATGCACATACATACATACGTACTGTCAGACAGATTATTGAAAAATTATTCGTTTGTAGATTTAATTCATTATAATTTGATGAATTAATTCTAGCAAAAGTTGGTATCCTGACAAGGTGGCTTTAACGCTATAATCAACCCCCCCCCTATTACTCATATAGCTTACTTTATTCCAAGGAAAATCAAACGGGAAGAGATATCTTGAGACAGAATATTGCCCTGGATATTTTTTTCTAGAATATCTAAGTCGAAGATTCTTTATTCTGAGCTCAATACCAGAACTGGGGGTAACTTTACATTACCTCGTGCAGAACCAAGTAAAATAGCAATTTCTTTTGAGTAGGTACAACATCTCTTGAGGTGAAATATGGTTGTGGCGTACAATACTTTTTACCAAAACATAGGCTAAGAAGGAGAATTAAAACAATTACACGCCCGCAACCTACTGTCACCAATGCAATGTGTCTCCCACGGAAATAATTTAACGACGGAATATGATCTGGTAGTTACACCGTTTCCGGTTATCACACGTGTTTTGTCAGTGTTAGTTTTGATTTCCCATCATGGGGCGAAAACTTAAAAAGAAACAAATTAAAGAAGAAGAAAAAGATTCGGTAAGTATAACAATTTATTTAAGATGGTTTCGGTATCAAACATTTACTTTTGACATGTCATTCTTAATGATAAATTGTTCAAACCTAAGAAAAACTTGTTCTGCCCTAACTTTGGTTGTTGTTTAGACAGGCAAGTCCTCATCCAACAAATCTACAAATAAAGGCGTTCCATACGTGACTCTACCGATTTTTCGCCAGACAGTGTATGTAGAGCCATATTATTTGATGTGTCTTTCCGGACGGCAGTATAAAATTTGAAAAAGAATTAACTGCTAATCCGTTTCAGCAACACCGTAATGATATTTTTTTTTTATTCGTAGTTTAAGCGAAGTTTGCAGACAATTTGAAACTGAATTACGTATGTTTATCAGTTGTTACTAAACATACGCGCGAACCAGTGAGCGTATACGTCGTGGTCGTTCGATTTCCTAGAAATCTTCTTAAGCACTCCGTCGGTTACGACGACGAGGGTTCCGGTTGATCCGAATCAACGGAACAGCCTGCTCGTGAAATTAACGTGTAAGTGGCTGAGCACTCCACAGACACGTGTACCCTTAACGTAGTTCTCGGGGATATTCAGCGTGACACAGAGAGTGACAAGGCCGGCCCTTTGAAATACAGGTACAACAGAAACAGGAAGAAAGAGTGAGAGAAAGTTGTGGTGAAAGAGTACAGCAGGGATCACCACCATCCCCTGCCGGAGCCTCGTGGAGCTTTAGGTGTTTTCGCTCAATAAACACTCACAACGCCCGGTCTGGGAATCGAAACCGCGATCCTATGACCGCGAGTCCGCTGCCCTAACCACTGGGCCATTGCGTCTCCACTTCCTAGAAATAACAGCCAAATGTGTCTCTTATCACAACTTAAAACTGTAGTGCGAAGTAAGAACACATTAAGTAAACAACAATTGTGCTGACCAATTTTTACTCCCAAAGCTTGAAATTGTCATATTGCAAGTATTGCAATATAACAATTGCGAGCTTCCATTTCAGATGCAAAATGCTTAGCCAAAGATAAACCTCTGTACTTGGCTTTTGTTTACATGGAGAAAGCTTCTGACAGGGTCCTCCAATCCCTTATCTGGTGGTCTATGCAAAAACTACGGATAGATGAGTGGTTGGTGAGAGCTGTATAAGCCATGTACAAGGATGCTGTCAGTAAGTGTAGGCTGGCAACGAAGAATTCAGGGTATAAGTAGGGGTTCACCAAGGATCAGGCCTCAGTCCTTTCTTGTTCATCATAGTCCTCCAGGTGATAACAGAGGAATTTAAAAGACAGGCTGCTTCCGGGAGCTCCTCTATGCTGATAACCTTGCTCTTATAGCTGAATCACTACCAGAGCTAGAGAAGTTTCAGGTGTGGAAGCAAGGTCTAGAATCAAAGGGCCTTAAAGTTAACTTAGCAAAAACCAAAGTCTTAGTAAGTAGGAAGGCAGACAAATCACAAATCCTTTCAGGTAGGTGGCCCTGCTTGATCTGTAGAAAAGGCATAGGTAGAAACTCCACAAGATGCACCCAGTGTAAACCATGGACACAAAAGAGATGCAGCAATCTCAGAGGAAGGTTTACAGGGAGGATAGTTTTTGTGTGGGGAAGGTATGCAAGTACAATAAACACCAAAAAATGTACAGAATAGATTCCATCACATGCCAGAGGGGAAAACTAGTAGTAGTCAATAGCTTCTGTTAGCTTGATGACCAAGTCAGTAGCAGGGGTGGATGCTCTGAGATCATAGCTGCTAGAATAAGAATAGGCCGGGCTAAGTTCAGGAGTGAAAGGTAGACTGTATGATGCCTGTGTGCGAACATGGACTGTGACTGCTGAGGACATGCATAGGCTTCTAAGAAATGAAGCTAGTATGCTCCACTGGATGTGTAATGTCAGAGTACATGCACAACTGTGTAAGTGTCCTGAGAGAAAAGTTGGACATAAGATGCATCAGATGAGGTGTGCAAGAGAGGCAACTGCACTACTATGGTCATGTGATGCATATAGATGAAGACAGCTGTTTGAAGTGTCGCACTCTAATGGTGGAGGGAACCTGTGGTAGAGGTAGACCCAGGAAGGTATGGGATAAAGTGGTGAAGCACAAACTTCGAATGTTGGGCCTCACAGTGGCAATGACAAGTGACCAAGACCTTTGGAGATATGCTGTGCTTAAAAAGATCCATCAAGCCAAGTGTGATCGGAGTTGTGGATGACGCCAGTGTCGTGTAACTGGCCCGTTAAAAGCACCTTTCAATCGTTGGGCAATATACTGTGCGGTGAAGACCTGTTGAACTGAGTGAAATCATAGTTGTGGCCGGTGCTGTCTGACTGGCACCCGCGCTGGTGGCATTTAAAAAGAACCATTTGAGTGTTGGACCTCATGGAGGCAGTGACAGGTGACCAAGACCCTTGGCGATGTACCATACTGGTGTCAGATCAATGGCACCCGTGCTGGTGGCATATAAAAAACACCCACCACATTCTCGGAGTGTTTGATGTTAGGAAGGGAACCCAGCCGTAGAAACCATGCCGAATCAGATTGGAACCTGGTGCAACCCCCTGACTTTCCAATTTTCAGTCAAACCGTCCAACCCACGCCAGTATGGAAATCGGACATTAAACGATGATGACGGATACACATTTTCCGGAATTTGTTGTTGTTTTCCTTTTCTCTGTTTTACTCTGGAATAGCAGCTACAATTCCCAAATAAAGTGTGGCTACTCTTGGGACTGTTTTTTAATTGAATAAATTGATGTCACTAATATGGAGAAATCTATGGTTATTTATAATAAAAGAGACTCCATTACATTTTTTTGAGAAGTCAAGAAATGTTTGTATAGTGAAAAAGAGCCTTTTTATGCAAGATTGGTGGGAGGTGGGGGCCTTTCTGTATTGAGTGTTCCATTATACCTCTCATAGTAGGGGGGGCCAGGGCAATTGCCCCCTTGCCCCACCTATAAATCTGGCTCTGGCTAAGTCCCCCTGGTCTTTTAGTGTAGTAGATTCTTCCTATGGTGGATCATGCTTAATACTTTTGATACCAACTTGCCTAAGACTGCTCCTGGTTCCATGACACAAACTCTTTGTTTTAAAGTTACCTAAATTAAGACTTTCCATTAAAATTCCATGTTAATCTATGCTTCAAACACCATTTCAATAATGGCAAAGTTTTTTAATTCTTCATTATTTTCAAAATTAATTGAATCAGAAGCAGTGTGTTTTGACAGAGATATAGTAACAAAGGGAGTTAAAGTAGACTAGCTTCTTATCCAGGAGAATCTCTCTTTCATCTTTTCTTTTTCTTTATTTTTTTTACCTCAGAAACCAGTAATCGATGTTGAAGACATGTATGATGGTGAAGAACTCACCATGGAGGAGGAAAGTTCTGAAGCACGGAAACTAATTCAGGAACAAAACCGCAAAAAGAAGAAATCTGGTGGTTTCCAAAGCATGGGTAAGTGAACTCTTTCAACAGTAGCCGTCTCAAGCTACTTCTCTTAAAATGCTCGAATTTTATTTCGAGTTTGGCACCGAAATCTCATCATTTGATAGTTATGTGGAAAGTTAGTGGCAAGGTGCAGGCTTGGCCATGTGGTTGGGAAGTTTACTTCCAAACCACACAGTTTTGGGTTCAGTCCCATTCCATTGCACCTTGGGCAAGTGTCTTCTGCTATAAACCCCAGGTCAGCTAAAACCTTGTTGGCTGGATTTGGTAGACAAACTGAAAGAAGCCCACTATTGAGGGCATGTGGCCTAGTCGTTAGAGAGTTGCAGTCATGATCGCGAGATCATGGTTTCAATTCCTAGGTGGTGTGTTGTGTCCTTAACCCCTTTGTTACTGTATTTATTTTGAGATGCTCTGTGTTTCTTCAGTTACTTTAAATATAACAAATACTTTAGTAAAATAACTTAGTTATCATTAAGCTAGTGTTAGGAACATAAATTGTGACTAAGGTTTGATGGAAGATTTTAATTCAAAACTTAATTTAATTAATGGCTGAATGTTATTTCCTTATTTTTCAGGTCTGTCCCAGCCTGTCTTCAAAGGGATCTTACACAAAGGATACAAAATCCCAACACCAATACAGAGGAAAGTAAGTTAGTTTATGGACCTCTCTCATGTGTTCTTGTATATATGCAACTTTTTCTATCTCACTTTCATTGATTTGACTTCTGTCTCTGTCCTTCTCACATTTTTGCACATTTATCTTTTTGCCTGTTCTCCCTTTATCCACCTTCTTGTACCTTGAGGGTAAGCCATCACCATCTCTACCATTCTCCTTTTTCTGCTGGGTACCCATGGGTCACTCCGAAAAGCTCTACCTGCGACGATTTCATCTCAATCGAAGGAGAGGGGCTTTCCCTGTCCGGGTTGCGGATCCGTGGAATAAGCTGCCAGACGAGATAGTGAAGATGCCGACGACCGCTCAGTTCAAAGTCTCTCTTGACCAGAAATGGCTTGAACTCTTTGCATGAACACCACCCTGTACATAACTCCATGTCCCCCTACATGGCCTTGATTTTTGAGCCAAAAAATTAACTTAACTTACCTGGTCCTGTCCCTTTATCATACTCTAACCTCTCATAAAGCCTTGCATAAAGCCACCTCCCTCAATACCCAACCCCTATTCTATCAGGGGTCTTGTTTTGCAAGTTATTTGGTGGCCCCTACGCAAAAAGTACCCAGTCCACTCTGTAAAGTGGTTGGCATTAGGAAGGGCATCCAGCTGTAGGAAGCGTATCAAAATAAACATTGACACCCGACACAATCTCCTCTGGCTTGTCAGCTCTTGCTGAATCACCTAATTCATTCCAGCATCGAATACGGACATTATGGGATGATGATACTGGCAATCTCTCTCTGTCTCACTCTCAGCTATCTCCCTTTATCTCTCTCTCTCTTCCTAACTCTACATATTCTCTTTTTATTTCTTTCATTCTCTGTCCCACAATTTCTCTTCCTTTCTCATACACACTCTCACTTTCTTACTTGTCTCTGTGTCTTTCATGCACATATACTCACGCACATACATACACACACACACACACACACACACACACACACGGACACATGCATACATGCACACACACATTCTCACTTTCCCCCCATTTAATACTATGTTCCTCTCATAGATTGGCATGTTGTCTACACTTCGTCATTTGTTTTTTTGTGAATTCCCCCTATATATACATATAATCATCCCTTGGCCTTATATCACCCATATTTTTACTTCTTTCCTGCTTTATGTTCTTCAGACCATTCCTCTTTTGCTTGCTGGTAAAGACATAGTAGCAATGGCCCGTACTGGAAGCGGCAAGACAGCAGCCTTTCTGATACCCATGTTTGAACAGTTGAAGGCACACTCGGCCAAGGCTGGTGCCCGAGCCCTTATCATGTCACCAACCAGGGAACTTGCTATGCAGACTTTGCGCTTTACAAAAGAGGTGAGTATTTTTACTGTTATTATTTGAAGTGTTTTTGATGGTGTTGTTGTTGTTGTTTAGCCCTTGTATTATCAAAAGCCATCCAGTGGCGACCAACCTGTTATATTGTACATGAAGAACTCAATTGTCTAACGTAGTTGTTCTCAACCATTTCTGTCTAATGAACCCTTTGATTCCTGTTTGATTTTGCTGGACCCCCTTATTAAAAAAATACATAGGTGTAGGAGTGGCTGTGTGGTAAGTAGCTTGCTTATGAACCACATGGTTCTGGGTTCATCCCCACTGCGTGGTACCTTGGACAAGTGTCTTCTAATATAGCCTCGGGCCGACCAAAGCCTTGTGATTGGATTTGGTAGACGGAAATTGAAAGAAGCCTGTTGTATATATGTGTGTGTTTGTGTGTGTGTCCCCAACATTGCTTGACAACCGATGCTGGTGTGTTTATGTCCCCGTAACTTAGCGGTTCGGCAAAAGAGACCGATAGAAAAAGTACTAGGTTTACAAAGAATAAGTCCTGGAGTCGATTTGCTCGACTAAAGGCGGTGCTCAAGCATGGCCACAGTCACATGACTGAAACAAGTAAAAGAGTTAAAGACTATTATATTTTATATAATTTAATACTATTAGGAATTGTAGGTGGCAAATTACTTAGAAGCATTTCGCCTGTCTTTATGTTCTGAGTTCAAATTCCACCGAGATCCACTTTGCCTGTCATCCTTTTGGAGTCAATAAAATAAGTACCAGTTGAGTACTGGGGTCGATGTAATTGATATACCCCTTGTGCCAAAATTTGAAATCAATATTATTAGGAATCGTATAAAAAAAATTGTTAAAATATTTTGTGTATTGTATAAGTATAACCAGTTCATTACACATGAACTTTAACTACAAAATCTTATCTGGAGCCCCAAGAGTCCCCTGATTGAGAACCATTGGTCTAATGGGACCTTCTCTTTTTTTTGTCAAGAGAAAGGATGTGATTTGAGGGAAATTAGCTGCTATCTTTAACAGGTTGTGTGACCATATGGAGACTCATTAGCTGTTGGTAGCAGTAGAAATGAAGTTGTAGAGAGGTGATTGTGTTGTATCTGTAGGTGTATAGTCCCTGGTCAACTCTGATCCATTTTAGCCGTGACTATGCTGTCTTTTTTGCAGATGTATAGATCTATGCTGTCCATTTTGTTGCCTAAACAGTAGACTGTAATTTGAGGCAGATCTGGCTGCTATATCTAGCAGGTGATCACATAGTATCTCCCTTGTTGGTGATAATAGGGGTAACACTAATGTTGTGTTAGAGTTGCTGTTGGTAAGAGACAAAAGATTGTGAAAGAACATTCCTTGGAGATTCTTTAATTTCTAAATTGTCAAAGATCATTTTTTTTCTGTTTTCTAGCTGGGCAAACACATTGGTTTGAGCGCTGCAGTCATTCTTGGTGGTGATCGGTAAGTTTAGTTCTTTTATCTTTTACTTGTTTCAGTCATTGGACTGTGGCCATGCTGGGCCACCATGCAGGAGGATTTAGCTGAACAGATCAACCCCCACCCCTCGGTACTTTTTTTTTGAAGGTTGATACTTATCCTAGTGGTCTCTTTCGCCAAAAATGCTAAGTTACAGACCACAAACAAATCAAGACCAGTTGTGAAACAATTGTAAGGGGACATATATACTGGTACTAGCACTGCACTGGTTACGACGATGAGGGTTCCAGTTGGATCCGATTAACAAAATAGCCTGCTCATGAAATTAACATGCAAGTGGTTGAGCACTCCACAGACACACATACCCTTAATGTAGTTCTTGGGGAGATTCAGTATGATACAGAATGTGACGAGGCTGGCCCTTTGAAATACAGCAGGTACAACTCATTTTTGCCAGCTGAGTGGGCTGGAGCAATGTGAAATAGTGTGTCTTGCTCAAGGACATAACACTGCTGGGTATTGAATTCATGATCTTATGATTGTGATCTGAATATCCTACTCACTGACACATTATATATATATATATATATATAGGGAGAGTTTACGAAAAAAACAACAGGCAAAGACAGGTGGTGTACAAAACAAACAGGTATAATGCTCAGGAATGGATATAAAAATTCCTAATATATAAATATAAAAATACATATAAATAGATAAATATCGATATATAAAATACAGTGAATTTTAAATTTACAATGGTATAATAAAAATTTGATATGATAAAACATTAAAAGGATGTACTAAAATACCATGAAAATATTACAAAAATTTAAAAATCCCTCTGCAGGCCGTTTCAGAGACATGCCAAAAAATATGATATATTTCATATTTTCAAAACTGACACTCCCCTCATCAGGATGTTTTAATACAGTACAGAAAATACAATTATACAATTACATACCAGCCACTAAAAGAAAATTTCGACATTGCGAGTATTAACATTAGCAATCTCAAAATAAAGCAGTATATTTTATATATATATATATATAAAATTAATTAAGGGTAGAAATTGATATTTATCAATTAAGACCAGTGGTCTAGCATATTAAAAAAAGAATCCGAAGATTAAAATATTTATATATACCAATTAAGGACTGAACACGAAAAGTGGACAGTCAACATGCTAGATATAGACGTCAAATCGCCATTCTCCACAAAAGATTATGTTCTCCCCATGCTGAGTTTGATCTGAGAACATAATCTTTTGTGGAGAATGGCGATTTGACGTCTATATCTAGCATGTTGACTGTCCACTTTTCGTGTTCAGTCCTTAATTGGTATATATATATGTATATATAGAGAGAGAGAGAACATAAAAAGTAAGGCAGTATGGAAGATGAATATATTTATTTACTTTGATATCTGTAGGATGACAGCTGTTTCACAGCCTTCCTCATGTAATAATAATTTCAATGTATAATAAATTATTTTACATGTCTGTACTAATATGCATGCTACACATTGCACAGTACTATTGTCCATTTACAAATCAATGCTGATATAGAAGGCTAGCTCTTCAGATCAACAGAATATCTTGGTTATATCAATTTTCAACTCTGCTATATACATACAAAATCATCTTCATGTATAGAAAGACCAATACATTCTTCTAGCACCATTGACCAGGCACAGTCTACCCAATATACTTCCATTTAGTTCCTCTTTACTTTGGTCAACCAGATATTCTGGTCGTAGAATAGGTTCTGTGCTGCTGTAGAATTGAACCTGAAACCATATAATTTCAAAAGGAATTTTTTAACAGCAAAACCATGCCTACTTTTAATTTAACTAAACTGAAAACAAGACTTCAGTGGTGTCCTTAAGATCCTCTGGCTAACAGGAGTAACTATTTCCAATGTATTTCTCCTGATTTAAATGTGTTTTAGGATCTTATCATATCCTCTAAGACATATCTTAATAAAACTATTTGTATCACATTTTTTAACTGCAAAGCCTTTTAATTTAATTTAACTAAACTGAAAACTAGATTTCAATGGTGCTCTTAAGATCCTCTTCCAATTTATTTCTTCTGATTTAAGCATGTCTTAGGATCTTATCATATCCTCTAAGACATATCTTAATAAAACTTTTTATATCAAATATTCTAACTGCAAAGCCTTTTAATTTAATTTAACTAAACTGAAAACTAGACTTCAATGGTGCTCTTAAGATCCTCTTCCAATTTATTTCCTCTGATTTAAGCATGTCTTAGGATCTTATCATATCGTCTAAAACATATCTTAATGAAAATTTTTATATCCTGATTGTGTTCCTCCATCTTAAAACTTTTAATTGTTCTAATTCTTTACAGGATGGAAGATCAGTTTTCTGCCATGCATTCATTACCCGACATGTAAGTAAACCTGCATGCATTGTTGCTATCTTTGCACCTCTAAACTGCCCCCCCCCCTACATTAGCAACGTTTGATCTTCTGCACTGCAACTCATTGTAGGGCTCCTTGGTTGTGTGAACTTTTTGTAAATTGCAAACAATTTTGTTTTACCCTCTTGTGTAGAGTTTGCCTTTAGTTCTGTCTACCTCTATTGTCTGACCAGAAGAGAATTAATGCATTCGAGCTTTGGTGTTGGAGGAGACTTTTGCGGATTCCATGGACAGTGAGGCTCACCAATGGAGAAGTTCTTAAGCAGATAAGGCCGAAAATGTCACTAGAAGCTGGGATCACCAAGTGTAGATTGGCATATTTCGGTCATATTATGCAGAGAGAATCCCTGGAGAAGGACATCATGCTCGGAATGGTCAGTGGCAAGAGAGGAAGAGGCCTCCCAAGAACCCGCTGGCTTGACACCCTCAGGAGTGATGCCAGAATGGACATGGCCAGTCTGAAGGGAGCGGCCCAGGATAGAACTGACTGGAGGACACTGATCCAACGAGTGACTGAGAGTCGACTTCGACTGAGTGGTTAGAGAGAGAGAGAGAGACCTCTATTGTCTAAATTCTGTTAGCTTCACCCAGGTCTGAGTACCCTGAGTGTGTGTGTGTGTGTTCTGCTATCTACAGGTGTTAAGTTCCTCTCCCCCACCAAAAAAAGAAAGAAATTCTGTAAAATAAATGGATAATTTTGTGTCATTATATCGATGTCAAATTTTCTACCTTCAAAGAATCATTGCAACTCCTGGCCGATTCCTCCACGTAGTCATGGAAATGAAGCTGAAGCTGTCATCCCTACAATATGTTGTCTTTGATGAAGCCGACAGGTGAGTAAATAACTTCCGCTGGCAGGTTAATAGGTTCTAATTTTTATTATGCACACCTGTAATACATACAATGTTATTTTATTTTATTTTTCAGGCAAGGCTGTGTGGTTGAAAGCTTGCTTTCTAACCATGTGGTTTTGTGTTCAACCCAACTGTATAATATAAACACACACAAATGTATATGTGTGTGTATATATATATATTGCCAGCCTCGCCTGGCCTCCATGCCAGTGGCACGTAAAAGGCACCATCCGTCCGTGGCCGTTTGCCAGCTCCGACCGGCACCTGTGTGGGTGGCACGTAAAAAGCACCCACTACACTCACAGAGTGGTTGGCCTTAGGAAGGGCATCCAGCTGTAGAAACACTGCCAGATCAGACTGGGCCTGATGCAGCCTTCTGGCTTCACAGACCCCAGTTGAACCGTCCAACCCATGCTAGCATGGAAAGCGGACGCTAAATGATGATGATGATGATGATATATATATATATATATATATACACACACACACACACATCACTGTATCAACCAAACTACTGGAGATTGTTATATGCTGTTAGTTACATGCGAGGATGTAGCACATGCAAAGTATTAATTAATGAGACGCTCAGAGAAGGAAAGACAGAATGGCTGTTTTACGTTTTGAGCATAGCTCTTATTCGGGAACAGTGGAGATAGGAAAGTTCAAAAGGAAAGGAAGAAGGAGGAAAAAAATTGCCAGTAGTCCATGTGTAGTTACATTTTTGAAATGACCAGAAGTAAATGGACGAAGAGGAAGTGCTTTCTGGGACAGAAGAGTGTGAAGGATGGTTGGTATATGTGAGTGTGTGTGTGTGTGTGTGTGTGTGTGTGTGTGTGTGGTATCTGTGAGTATGTGTGTGTATGGTTGCGTAGTCCTATTATTACTCTCTCCGTCTCTTCCCCTCTTTCTCTCTCACCCCTCTTTATTTCTCTGTTTATCTATCTATGATACTTTCTGGCATACAAGTTGAATTTTTGAGGCCAAAATTTACAGCTGCATAATGGACAGTTGACTTATGCTAAGATGACTTTGGAAGACCAAAAATTCCATGTGAAATGCAGCAGGATTTGGAAAGATAATGATGGTGTTTGAATGATTACATTATATACTGCATTGGCTTGAAAATATATGTATCTGTCTATATGTGTGTATGATATATAGGATGCCATGATAGATCGTTAGCTCCTACATGCATTTTTTTCTCTCCTTGTTTTTTTCTGTGTCCCTTTCTGTCGAAGAGCGTAGGCTCGAAACGTAAAAGACTTTTTCTATTCCTGAGCGCTACATTAATACATTTGTTTGTTTGTACTCCACCTGCCTTCGTCTTTTGTTTATTTTCGTAAACTTTCCCCTTATGATATACACACACACACACACACACACACACACAAAATGCACATGTGTTTGTCTTATTTTGACATCATGTGATGGTTGTAAAACGTTTTGTTTCCTTCTTGAAAAAAGAAGTGTGTGTTATTTATATCTACAAATAAATATGCTAATATAATTAAAAACGTAAGAAAAAAAATGATTTTCTTCTGTTTTTTTTTTTCCTTCTTATTTCTTTAGGCTGTTTGAAATGGGATTCAAAGAACAGTTAGATGAGATTCTTCGACGTCTCCCAGAATCTAGACAAACCCTCTTATTCTCAGCCACACTGCCAAAGCAAATGGTCGAATTTGCTAAGGCCGGTCTAAATAACCCAACTCTAGTGCGATTAGATGTTGACAATAAACTGAGTGACCAGCTGAAGGTAATATAGTCCTATTACTCTCTTTGTTTCTTTCTTCCCCTCTTGCTCTCTCACCTCCCTTTATTTCTCTATCTATCTACGATATTTCTTGGTATACAAGTCGAAGTTTTGAGACCAAAATTTACAGCTGGATAATGGACAGTTGACTTATGCTAAGATGACTTTGGAAGACCAAAAATTCCACGTGGAATGCAGCAGGATTTGGAAAGAAAATGAGGGTGTGAAATAAAAGTCATTGCTTTTCATACAAAGAATGGACTTTAATCGATTAGATATTTTCCATTTTGTTCGATGACCTTTTGCCATCTTTCTGGCAACTTCATGATTCCACGCTCATAGAACTTCTGGTCCTTATAGACAAAAACTGAAGCAAGTACAATTTCAGGTCACCATCATTATTTAGTTTGTCCAACACTGTACCCGCACGCACACACACACACACACACAGAGCAAGTATGTGCCTTATCATCTTGACACCATGTGATGGTTGTAAACACGTGTCCTCATCTTTCATGCAAAACATGTCTAGCCATGAGGAAATATTACCTTGCTTGGAAAGGGTTAGTGACAAGAAGGGCCTCTGGCTGTAGAAAATTTGCCTCAGTGAATTCCCTCTGAACTATGCAAGCATGGAGAAGTCATCATCATCGTTTAACATCCGTTCTCCATGCTAGCATGGGTTGGACGGTTCGACCAGGGATCTGGGAAGCCAGGAGGCTGCACCAGGCTCCAGTCTGATCTGGCAGTGTTTCTACAGCTGGATGCCCTTCCTAACGCCTACCACTCTGAGTGTAGTGGGTGCTTTTTACGTGCCAGGTGAGGCTGGCAACAGCCATGATCGGATTGGTGCATTTTACGTGCCACCGGCACGGAAGCCAGTCAAGGCGGCGCTGGCATCGGCCACGATTCGGATGGTGCTTTTTACGTGCCACCGGCACAGGGATCACAACTGCAGTTTCCATTGATTTTGATGTTGGTGTACTTGACTCAATGGATCTAATCAATATTTCTATTTTTATCTCTCTTCTCTCCCTCTCTCTCTCTCTTTCTTTCTTTCTTTCATGTCTTTCACCTTTTCGGTTGTGATTAAAATTTATTAATTTCCTATTTTCAAACCAGACTGCTTACTTCTATTGCCGTTCTGTTGAAAAACCGTCTTTGCTGTTGTATCTTTTGAAATCGGTTGTGAAACCTTTTGAACAAACCGTTGTGTTTGCTGCCACCAAACACCATGTGGAACTACTGTCAATGGTAAGCCTTCAAGTATTCATCTTCTCAGCTTTATACTCTTCTGCTCCTTCATCCAAACCCTGTCTGCATACATATATTTTCCTAAAGTACCACCAATAGAGTACAGGTTAACAAGTTCACTCTATTACCACATGCCTCTGCTTCTTTCAATATATTAATCAACTAATTAATTAATTAATATTGTTGTTTAACCTTTTAACATTCAGATTACTCTGTCAAATGTAATACTTATTTACTTAGATTGTCTTAGATTAAACATTTATTATCTTGTAGCTTTGAGGTTCCAATGCTGTGATGGCTTATTTTTAGAATGACATTGTAGGATAGGTATGAGGGGTCAAATCTGGTTGGTTGAACATAAAACAGGTAGAATATCTTAATATATAGCCAGCTTAAATATTAAGGGGTTAACGTCATCATTGACGTTTAGCATCTGTTTTCCATGGATTGGATGGCTTGACAGGAACTGGTAAGACCAGGGGCTGCACCAAGCTCCATCGTCTGTTTTGACTTGGTTTCTACAGCTGGAAGCCCTTCCTAATGCCAACCACTGCACAGAGTGTTCTGAATGCTTTTTACATGGCACCAACACCAGTGCTCTTTACATGAGACCAGCAACCACAACAATGCTTTTTATGTGGCTCATTGATGAATTAGTAATTTTTTATTGTTTTTACTGCCTTCAAGGCAGTCCCTCTGCATGGTCGAGTCAAGTGGTTGATTATCCCTCACTACACCCACACACACACACACACACACACACACACACACACACTGGGCTCACTCTTCATGAAACCGGTGACGTTTGTTTTCTGTTGTCTGCATAACCCTGTCATTATAGTTTGATAAACTAGTTAGTGGTTCCATGGGGGTGTTCTTGCTTGGAAGTGGGTGGAAGTTAGCATGAGGCAGGGCAAGAAGTTGTAGAAAATTTTACTTCAGCATACTCTCATTTTGACCCATGCAAACATAAAAAGGAAGGGGGGGCATTAAAATGGTGATGAAGGTGGTGTTGGTGATGTTATAGTTTGAAAACCTTTCTGTGTGTCTTTGATATTTTACAGCTTTTGAACTCAGCCGACATCAAGAATACATTCGTCTACAGTTCTCTTGATGCTTCTGCTCGTAAAATCAACATTGCCAAATTCCAGCACAAACGAGTCAACGTCTTAATAGTTACTGATTTGGCAGCAAGAGGCATCGATGTCCCTCTCTTGGACAACGTCATTAATTACAACTTCCCGGGCAAGCCAAAACTTTTCATACACAGAGTGGGTATGTCATGTTTGTTGTTATTGTTGGTGCTGTTGTTATTTAGCCCCAGGTCAGTCTGATATAGCAGTCAGACCTATGATCAAAGGCTAACTAGCTGCAATCATTTCATCTTCTTGTATACCTATTTCTTTACTGCCCACAAGGGGCTAAACACAGAGAAGACAAACAAGGACAGACAAAGAGATTAAGTCGATTAGATCGAACCCAGTGCGTGACTGGTACTTAATTTAGCGACCCCGAAAGGATGAAAGGCAAAGTCAACCTCGGCGGAATTTGAACCCAGAACGTAAAGACAGACGAAATACCACTAAGCATTTCGCCCTGTGTGCTAACGATTCTGCCAGTTCACCGCCTTTTCATCTTCTTGTATACCAGGAACTTTGTTTCTGATGTGTCCATCGTTTTTCTTTTTATTTTTTTTAAGATGGTACAGTTTGATTTGAGAGAGATTTGACTGCTCTTTCTAGCAGTTGAGTAGTCACATAGAGACTTGCATGTATGTCGTTAACATTGATGTTAGCACTTTAATTAGAGTGTGAGTGAAGTTTTTGGCTGTGATCACTTTACACAATTTTAGTTTCTAGTATATTATGTGAAGTAACATCTATTATTATCATCATCATTTTATGCAGGGATTGGTGTGTGGTTCAGAAATTCATTTCCCAACCACATGGTTTCAGGTTCAATCCCAGTGTGGCGCATTGAGCAATTGTCATTTATTATCATCCCAGGCTGTTCAAAGCCTTGTGATTTGGAAGAGAGAAACTGAAAGAAGCCCATCATATATATATGTGTATATGTAGCTAAGAGTGCGTTCATATATAAAGCACCTGTGCAGTGCCACATAAAAGCATTCAGCACACTCTGTAAAGTGGTTGGTGTTAGGAAGGGTATCCAACTGTAGAAACCATCCCAAATCAATCTGGAGCCTGATGCAGCTTCCGAGCTCTGGTCAAACCATGCCAACATGGAAATCAGGCGTTCACTGATGATGATGATGAAGGTGATGATGTAATATACATGCATACATATGTGTGTATTTGTGTTTATATACTCTTTTACTTGTTTCAGTCATTTGACTGCGGCCATGCTGGAGCACCGCCTTTAATCGAGCAACTCGACCCCAGGACTTATTCTTTTGTAAGCCCAGTACTTATTCTATCGGTCTCTTTTGCCGAACCGCCAAGTAACGGGGACGCAAACACACCAGCATCGGTTGTCAAGCAATGCTAGGAGGACAAACACAGACACACACATGCATATACACATATATACACATATACGACGGTCTTCTTTCAGTTTCCGTCTACCAAATCCACTCACAAGGCTTTGGAGTCTGGTGCAGCCATCTGGTTCGTCAGACCTCAGTCAAATCGTCCAACCCATGCTAGCATGGAAAGCGGACACTAAACAATGATGATGATGTAGAAGACACTTGCCCAAGGTGCCATGCAGTGGGACTGAACCTGGAACCACGTGGTTGGTAAACAAGCTACTTATCACACAGCCACTCCTACGCCTATGTGTGTATTTATGTTTATATATGTATGTATGTTTGTATTTATGTTTGTGTCTCCTTGTCTTGATATTGTGTGATTATTGTAAATGAATGTCATTGATTCCCAATATTCTGCTGAAACGTGCCTGGTCAGGAGGATATATTTATTACTGGTGAGGGTTGGGAAGAGGCAAGGCACCAAGTCAGAAAATCTATCTTAATAAGCTGCATCTGACCCATGCAAGCATCAAAAAGTAGATGCTAAAATCATCATCATCATCATTGTTTAGTGTCCGCTTTCCATGCTAGCATGGGTTGGACGATTTGACCGAGGTCTGGCGAACCAGATGGCTGCACCAGACTCCAATCTGATCTCGCAGAGTTTCTACAGCTGGATGCCCTTCCTAACGCCAACCACTCCAAGAGTGTAGTGGGTACTTTTACGTGCCATTGGCGCGAGGGCCAGTCAGGCGGTACTGGCAACAGCCACGCTCAAATGGTGCTTTTCATGTGCCACCTGCACAGGAGCCAGTCCAGTGGCACTGACAACCACCTTGCTCAAATGTTTTTTCACGTGCCACCAGCACAAGTGCCAGTAAGGCGACGCAGGTAACGATCACGCTCGAATGGTGTTTTTTACGTGCCACTGGCATGGAAGCCATGCTCGTATGGTACTCTTAGCACTCCACTAGCACGGATGCCAGTCAAAGGCACAAAATCGTAATGATCTTTTGGACATCAACTGATGAAGAATAAGCTATGAATTTTCTGTTATGTTTTTGTAAAATATTCTGTTAGTTGTGTTTACGTTAATTTTTTGAAATATATATATATATATATATATGTGTGTGTGTCCATAGATATATGCATTGTGCTATATATAGATAAAGATATGTGTATATACATTTCCAATGAAATGTCAATTTACTCATTTGTTGTATTGACTTTGTTTTTCCATTTTCGCAAAGGTCGAGTCGCACGTGCTGGTAGAAGTGGCACTGCCTATTCTATTGTGTGTTCCGAAGAAATCCCTTACCTTATAGATCTCCATATATTTCTTGGTCGACCGTTTCAGTATGTTCCAGTTGAGGGAAAGAAGAAAGCAGAGGAGACATCAGGTGATTTGAATTGTTTTACATATTTAGGCATGATTATGCACATGTATATTCTTTTGTTCTTTTCCTTGTTTCGGCCGTTTGACTGTGGCCACGCTGGAGCACTGCATTAAAGGGTTTTAGTTGAAGAAGTCGACCCCAGGACTTATTCCTTGTAAGCCTAGTACTTATTCTATGGGTCTCTTTTGCCAAACTGCTAAGTTTTGGAGATATAAACACACCAGTATCAGTTGTCAAGTGATGGTGTAGGGACAAAGACACACACAAATATATATATATATATATATATATATATATATATATATATAGATACACACATACATACATACAGGGCTTTTTTCAGTTTCCATCTACCAAATCCACTTACAAGGGTTTGGTTGGCCTGAGGTTTTAGTAGAAGACATTTGCCCAAGGTGCCACGCAGTGGGACTGAACCTGGAACCATGTGGTTGTGAAGCAAGTTTCTTACCACACAGCCACACCTGTGCCTATGTGTACATATGTGGTAAAATCATTCACTTCATAGTCATGTGGTTTTGGGCTCAGTCTCACTGCACATCTTGGACAAGGGATTTCTACCACATTCCTAAACCAAGTAGTGCTTTATGAGTGAAATTCGGTAGTTGGAAACTGCATGGAAGCCCATTATCTATATTAGTGTTTGATTATTTCTGTCGTGCACCTCCTCTGTCAACTACTCTTTCTAGAGTTGTCCCCTGGCACCAGACCACACAGAGCCTCCAATTTCCATTTTCAAGATCAGCTCAAGTCCACTCTCTCCAACTGCTCTATTGACCCAAATACCTGGGAGACAATAGCTAAGGACTGCTCAAAGTGGTGACAGGTCATTGTCACGGGAATGGACCAGATGGAAAATAACAGACATCAAGAGGTAAAGATTAGACGCCAAAGATGCAAAGAGTGGCTTGCACTTCCTTGTCCCCATGTCAACCCTTCCCTATGATAAATGCCCCCACCCCAGTTGGACAGCTCTCCAGCTGGCCAGCTCCTGCCAAACCATCCAACCTATGCCAGCATGGAGGGTCAGTGTTAAACAATGACGATGATGTCCACTTTTTTTTTTTATTATTATAAATATGATTTGTTTTGTAGATAAGGACGGTTTACTTGGCTCGGTACCAAGTTCCCTGATCGATGTCTGGCAGGACACACTATCGCGGTGGCACACAGAAAACATCGATATTGTAAGTATTAAATTATTTATTAATTCTTCGCTGATAATAATAATAAAAATCCTTTCTACTATAGGCACAGGCCCTAAAATTTGTTGGAGAGGGACAGTTGATCACATTGACCCTAGTATTTGAATGGTATTTTAATTTATTGATTCCGAAAAGATAAAAGATAAAAGGTAAAGTCAGCCTCCCTGGAATTTGAACTCAGAATGTAAGAACAGATGAAATTTCCCTAAGCATTTTGCACAGCATGCTAACAATTCTGCCAGCTCACCACTTAATAATAATAATAATAATAATAATAATAATAAATATTCAGACAAATACATAACAAAAACACCAGGACTTACAAACACATATAACATACAGAAAATTGCACTGCTAGGCATTGCACACATCCTACGCAGAACACTTTCCATACAATAACCATCAGAGCATCACAACAAATCACAGCACATACCTAAGGCACACAGAGCTGCGCTCGGTAGTGAAGTGAAAGCACGCTATAAAAATAAAACTACTGAATAATAATAATAATATAATAATAATAATAATAAATATTCAGACAAATACATAACAAAAACACCAGGACTTACAAACACATATAACATACAGAAAATTGCACTGCTAGGCATTGCACACATCCTACGCAGAACACTTTCCATACAATAACCATCAGAGCATCACAACAAATCACAGCACATACCTAAGGCACACAGAGCTGCGCTCGGTAGTGAAGTGAAAGCACGCTATAAAAATAAAACTACTGAATAATAATAATAATAATAATAATAATGGTTTCAAATTTTGGCACAAAGCCAGCAATTTCGGAGACGGGTGTAAGTCGATTACATCAACCCCAGATTTCAACTGGTACTTACTTTATCAACTCTGAAAGGATGAGAGGCTAAGTTGACTATGGCAGAATTTGAACTGAGAATATTAAAGATGGACAAAATGCCGCTAAGTATTTTGCCTGGTACACAAATGGTTCTGCCAGCTCACTGCCTTAGGTATGAGGGAAGTATTATCCAGCTTGGAAACAGGTGACGATTAGCTACAGGAAGAGCATGTAACGGTAGAAAATCTGGCTGAAACCAATTTAATCTGATCCATGCAAGCATTAAACAAAATGTAAGTTTTTGTCTGATGCTCTGACTTGGCCACTTCCTCCACCTAGATCAAGCTTTCTGTGCAATCATGTAGTTTCAGGTCCACTCTGAATGTGTAGTAGCTTAGGCAAGACTACACTGTAAATATAGGGAGATTTGGTCACCATTTCATTTCTAGCAGGACAAGTAACCAATGAAAAACCCCTTGTCTTCATTGGTTGGAAGAAGAATGGGTGAAAACATGATTGTGACATACACTAAGTTGTATGGGACAAGCTATGATCTCTAGAGTGGCCCATGACCAATATAGGGTATATCTGGGGTATATCACCATAGCCTAAGCTTTTTACAGTGGGTTTACATTTTTCTCTTTTTTTTGTAATTTCAGCAAAATATGACGCAAGTCTGTGAAAAAGCCTACAAGCAGTATGTCAAGACACGACCACCACCGGCTGGAGAGTCTGTGAAGAGAATGAAAGAACTTGATAATGGAGCACTCAATATTGGGATCCATCCTATTTTCTGTAAGTTTTTCTGACATGTCTTTTTGATGCAGGGTGAGATGTGGATGACGGGTGGTGAGTTTGGTTCAGTTATTGTTAGATTTCAGTTTAACCTTTGAAATAATTTCAAATTTTATACTGGAATAATTAGATTTTTGTTTTTTATGCTTATGAGGTTAAATTTCTGTTTACTACAGCCACCTGTGTGTTTAGCAGTAGTCTTTTTTTTTCTATAGAAAATTTGGACTGGTCTGCTGGTGGGTTCTTCTTAAATTATATAAGCTTGTCATATATGAATTATATAAGCTTATAAATTATATAAGCTTAAATTACATAAGCTTGTCATTATATAAGCTTGTATTGGCGTTAGGAAGGGCATCCAGCTGTAGAAACACTGCCAGATCAGACTGGGCCTGGTGCAGCCTTCGGGCTTGCCAGACCCCAGTTGAACCGTCCAACCCATGATGAGGGGGTCATCACTGTGATGCACTTCACTGTAAATGAACTGCGGAGGTGATCTCCCAAAATGGCCATAGATATATGTGAATGTGGAATTTGACTGGTGATATCTGTTTATTATGAACTTTGAACGTACTTGTGTGAGGGGAGTAAAAAATTTTCCCAAATATTTAAAAAAAAATTTTTTTTTCAGATAATTAAAAAAGATTTTTTTAATATTTTAATCGTCTGATAAAAATCTTTTTAGTCAGTGGACACTTATTTTATTTTATTTTTATCTTTATTTTATATTTGTCCATTAGGCCTTTTGATAGTTTTGAAATTTTTAGTCATTATATTTAACTTTTGATAAGCTGTTCTATTTGTATTTCATTAGAATATATATATATATATTTACCTTCTGTGATTTTATGTATATGTATAATTTTTTATGTGTATGGGAACCATGGTGATTTTTATATATGATTAAATGTTTGAGGGGTGGTGGTTCTGTGTAAAGTCGTTGACCCAAATTTAATGTTTGTTCTATAACCAGTGCTTCTTTTTATATATATATATAGTTTGCATGAAGTATTGTCTGATATATATATATATATATATATATATATATATATATATATATATGTATATGTATGTATGTGTGTATCCCATCATCTGTCTGTTTTCTATGTTGGCATAGGTTGCACAATTTGACAGGAGCTGGCTAGCCAGAGGACTGTGCTAAGCTCTGCTGTCTGTTTTGGCATGGTTTCTATGGCTGGATTCCCTTCCTAATGCCAACCACTTTACTGAGTGTACCAGGTGCTTTTTATGTGGCACAAGGTCAAATCTATTTAGAATGAATGATAACAGAACAACAGTTAATGTTTTACATTGTATTTCTTTGACATTTTGGAGTTAGAGCCCTTTCGTTAGGATAGTAGGGGATATAGGAGAAGGTATAGAGCTGATATCTTTGCTCAGATTTGTGAGAGAAGGTAGTGACTTGTGCATTTATTGTTGTGAGAATGACCAATTTGCATTGTGTAGTTCTTGTTGTTTAATGAAGGTTTAAACTTATTACACTTATACATCCTGTGACTCTGATTGATATGATAAGGTCTTGAGTCTGGTAGCTCAAATCTTTCATAGCCATGGAACACAACATAGGCAATCTTAGAATTGAAGTAGCTATCTTAATAAGATGTCACATCTTCGGATTGAACCCGAAACCACGAGGTTAAAAATCCAACTATTTAACCACATCACCATACCTAGGATAAATTTATAGCTATGTTGTTGTTGACGCCACATATTGATTGGTATTCTTGCTAATTTATTCTTTCCATCTATGTGTCCTCTTCTTCAGGTGAACATATATCCAAAAATGACCTGAAACGTGCAGATTTTATGAATGCCTTACATAAGTATAAAGCCAATTTGGTGAGTGTGTTGTTGTTATTGTTATTTATCCACAGATCAGCCCCAAGATCAAAGACATTTCAGATTTGACCATTTGACAATGTTGTCCTATGTATTTATTGTTTTGTTTTGTAAAGTAGGGTGTGATGTGAGGGAAACATGGCTACTATTTCTCGCAGTTGAGTAAACTCTTTCCCTATAGATTATAGAGGCTTCTCCTTGGATTGTAAGTTATTACCTCAGCTTTATACAAGCTCCACCCTTAAAAAAAACCTATCAAATATTTGCTGGATCTCTATCACTTAGAGCAGAATTTCTCAGTGTGGGTGGTACTGTTCCCAAGGGAGCATTAAGGTTTAGGGCATGGTGAGGTAATATAATTAACATAGGCGCAGGAGTGGCTGTGTGGTAAGTAGCTTGTTTACCAACCACATGGTTCCGGGTTCAGTCCCACTGCATGGCACCTTGGGCAAGTGTCTTCTACTATAGCCTCGGGCCAACCAAAGCCTTGTGAGTGGATTTGGTAGACGGAAACTGAAAGAAGCCCGTCGTATATATGTTATATATATATATATATAATATATATATGTGTGCATGTATGTTTGTATGTCTGTGTTTGTCGCTTGACAACCGATGCTGGTGTGTTTTTGTCCCCGTCACTTAGCGGTTTGGCAAAAGAGACCGATAGAATAAGTATTAGGCTTACAAAGAATAAATCCTGGGGTCGATTTGCTCGACTAAAAGGCGGTGCTACAGCATGGCCACAGTCAAATGACTGAAACGAGTAAAAGAGTAAGAGTATACTAAATTTTACCTGTAGTTGTTAGTTATATTATACATGATAAAACTAGTAATGGTGATTAACCTTTTAGCTTTCACATTATTCTGTCAAAAGTAATGCTTATTTATTCTCATTATCTTGAATTAATCATGTATTATCTTGTAGCTTTGAGATTTTGATGAGGTAGCTCTTTCACTTGTTTCAGTCATTTGACTGTTACCATGCTGAAGCACCGCCTTTTAGTTGAGCAAATCGACCCCCCAGGATTTATTCTTTGTAAGCCTAGTACTTATTCTATCGGTCTCTTTTGCCAAACTGCTAAGTTATGGGGACGTAAACACACCAGCATCGGTTGTCAAGTGATGTTGGGAGGACAACACACACACATACATATTGTTACGGTTGGCTAAGTGCATTTCTGGTGACCCACTTAGGAATTATGGTTCCAGCATGTCTGGTAAAAATGTGACGGGTCCTTTGTCTACTGGGAGATTAATGAGACCTTTCTGGCCTTGTGCGGTCGATTGGAGGTCATTCTAACCATCCCTTGAAGAAGTGAAGAGGAGGACAGATTAAGGGAATCTAAGAGCAGATGGAGGGGGTATTGACAGTAGGAGAGAAGGACAGGCAGAGAGTTTGGTAGAGCTGTCATGAGAGAAATAGAGTATAAGACTAAGGGACAGATAGAAAGGCTAAGAGACAGCAGGCGATATAGATAGGGTATAAGGACCAGGGCAGTTAGAAAGGGTAAGAGCGATATAGACAGAGGGAGATGAGGGGAGTGGAAGAAGGACAGAGACGAAGTGAGGTCTGGCAGTTCGGAGTTGGTCGTCAAAAAGGGCAGTCGTTGAGCGGTCGTCGAAGAACACAGACGGATCTTGGAGTCGCTGGCCGGTCCTCGAAGAAGACAGACAGACCTTGGATTTAAGGAGCAAGCGTTGGAATTCTTAGGAGCAAGTTGGATGCGAGAAAGCTTGGCGGCACAGAAGGGAATTAGCAGTATTCAGAGGAATTAGCAGTATTGAGAGGAATGGGACACTGGCAGATTCAATTAGGAATTGAGGTATGTGTTTGTGCATTGATATGTGTCACGGTGTATTGAACAGTGAAAAGAACAGTCAAGGACTCTGTCGATGTGGTCGATAAAGGACATTGTGAAGAAGAAGAGTAAAGGACTTGTTGATTGTGATGTTTAGGAAGAGACTTTAAAGAACTGTTGTCTTGGGACGTGTACTCTTGAATTGTTACATGATGTTGTATTATGTATTGAGTAGTCACGTGCATGCTTTGATGTATCTTGATGTTGTAACAATTGTAATTGTCGTATAAACTGTTGTTTGAATATAAGCCAGTGTTGCCAGTTGTTGCCTTGCCTCTTTGGGTTGTATCTCGGGTTGTGCCTCTGTATCTCTGTGCTGTTGAGGTTGTGGCAGTATCTATCTGTATCTCCTCTCTCCGCCTCTTTGGGTTCCATGGCGGAACTTGTGTGAGCCGTTCGGGACGGGCGACGACGGGTGATTCCGTAACAATATATATATATATATATATATATACATACACATATATACTCTGGGCTTCTTTCAGTTTCCGTTTATCAAATCCATTCACAAGGTTTTGGTCGGCCCGAGGTTATAGTAGAAGACACTTGCCCAAGGTACCATGCAGTGGGACGGAACCCGGAACCATGTGGTTTGTAAGCAAGCTACTTACTACACAGCCACTCCTACGCCTATAACTGTTAATTTTTTAAAATGACATTGCAGGTAGGTCTGAGAAATCTGATCTGACCAGATTGAACATAAAACAGGGAAAATATTTTGGCTGGATATGGCTGGTTTAAATGCTGAAGGGGGCAAAATAAAATGAAATATCAAGCACAGGGAAGTCTTTAACTTGCAATGTATAAAGTAAATTTACAAATTTTGTCTTAATTAATTATTATTCTAATTATCTAATTATTCTAATTATCATTGTTGTTGTTATAAAAAAAAATTACCTTACAGACGGTGTTTGAAATTTGTGCCAACAACAAAAGTACGAAACAGCTGGAGATGATGAAAGAGAAGAGGAGACACCACGATCGTACAATCAAGCGGACCATCACCAAGAAGGAAGACAAGATCGCCGAAGAAGAGATGATGAAGGCGGATGCTAATCCAGAAAGTTCTGTAACAGCTGCTAATGATGCTGTTGATGAAGCTAACATTGAGGTAAATATTTGCTTATCTCCTTTCGCCCATTCTCATGTCCATCAATTGATGTTTGCCTTCCGTTGTGGCTTAGGTTGGATGGTAGAAGCGTTAGCACGTCGGGCGAAATACTTAGCGGTATTTCGTCTGCCGTTACGTTGTGAGTTCAAATTCCGCCGAGGTCGACTTTACCTTTCATCCTTTCGGGGTCGATAAATTAAGTACCAGTTACGCACTGGGGTCGATGTAATCGACTCAATACCTATGTCTGTCCTTGTTTGTCCCTTCTATGTTTAGCCCCTTGTGGGTAATAAAGAAATAGGTTTGAGAGCAACTGACACATAAGAGGACTGCTTCATACTCCAATGTCTACTTTGGCATGGTTTCTATGTCTGGTGGCCCTTTCTTGTGCCAAACACTTTACAGGGCCTACTGAGGGGTTTTCATTTTTCTTATGGTGGTACCAGCACAAGTGAAGATAGCCTCGTAACTGGCCTAAAACTGCAGTTTTACTGTTTTGCTCATTTCAGTCATTTGACTGCAGCCATGCTGGAGCACCGCCTTTAGTCAAGCAAATCGACCCCCAGGACTTACTCTTTGGAAGCCTAGTACTTATTCTATTGGTCTCTTTTGCTGAACCGCTAAGTTACAGGGACGTAAACACACCACCATTAGTTGTCAAGCGATGTTGGGGGGACAAACACAGGCACACAAAAATATACCTTAACTGTCACCAGCTCTCACCTGATTCCAAGCAAGGTAATAAGACATGATTGGAATAAATCTAAAGTCTTGTTTGGCCTGATTAGAAATTATTATTGTTTTTAAATTCTTTTCTTTTCTTTTCTTTTTTGAAGTCTAATTCCTGCTATTATTTTCAGGATGTTTTCAGCTCTGTAGTTGTGTCAAAACCATCAAAGAAGGCTTTTGTGAAAAAGATGAAGAATGCAAAATCTGCAAAGTCAGTGAAAGATGAAGAGAACTATGTTCGATATTGTCCTGCTGATTATAACAGTGAGAAGTCGTAAGTTCATCACTGCTTTCATTCTATTATTTTTTCTCTCTCTCTCTCTTTTTTTTGGGGGGTTTCAGCACAGACTGTAAAGTGGTTGGTGTTTGGAAGAGCATCCAGCAGATATTGGAGTTTAGTGCAGTTTTTGATCTCATCAAATTCTGTTGAAATGTCCAAGCCAGACCATCATGGAACATGGATGTTAAATAATAATATCGATGATGATGATGATATAGATTCGGTTGCTGTTTCTAAATCCTGTATGCATATACACTGATTTAAGTAGTAAGACTGCCCCAGCTAAAACAAACTTAATGACGAGACTCTGTTTCCATTGCGAAAATAGCTGAAGTCCCTAACAACAGAACAAGTAATGAAGACGTATGATCTCTAGAGGTGAACTGGGGAATGATGGAAATGCCAGATAGACTGACTATGAAAGCACAAGCTCAAGCAATACCTGGGTTGATGGCACTTTGTTGCAGTTTCATTGCCTGATCCTGCAGGTCACATTTCATTTATGTTGTAGTTGATACCTTTGAGACCACAATGTGTGGATCACTTCCTGACAAGTTGAGATCCGTCCTAATTAATACTATGCCAGTGGCATTTCTCCATCATAGAATCAAGAAGCTGGCAACACATTCATGCATGCTTGCAGTGGACTTCTTTCAGTTTTCATCTACCAAATTTATTCACAACGCTTTTATCAGTCTGGGGCTAATAGCTGAAAGTTATACTTACCTAAAGTACCATGCAGAGGGATTGAACCTGAAGCTACATGATGGGCAAGCAAATCTCTCAACTATACAGCCATACCTGAAGCTGCTTATTTTCCTAATTGCAAATTCAAAAATATTTACAAAATTTTATTAAGACACATAATCAGTACATTCTACTAGAAATATGGTTGCAAAATCATTGTTGGTCATTTCTAAATCTACTCTTTTTCCAGTTTGCCATTGGGGTGGATACGAGAGGCTGGTATGCATGGATAACTGCTGGTCTTCCATAAACAATCTTGCCCAGACTTGTGCCTCAGAGGGGAATTTTCTAGGTGCAATCCCATGGTCATTCATGATTGCAGGGAGTCTTTACCATAGGGCTGGATGAAAGTTATGGCTAGATACACTTTTGTCACCAACCCCCTTTTTTTTTACTCATGTAGGCTTGAGAAGACACGTTAAGCTTAGCAAAATCATAGTTGTGGCCAGTGCCACATATAAGTCATCCGTGCTGGTGACATGTTAAAGGTACCCGTGTCAGTGACTTGTAAGAAGAAACCCCGTACACACTGTGGAGTGGTTGGTGTAAGGAAGGGCATCCAGCCATAGAAACCAAACCAAAATAGAATTGAGCCCAATGCAGCTCTCCAGCTTACCAGCCCCACTCAAACCATCTTACCCACGATAGCATGGGAAACAAATGTTAAACGATGATGTTGATAGGCTATTCTTATTCCACCTCATTTCAACGATCCTTTCCCCTTTCCTAGTGAAGGCACATGGCTTAGTGGTTAGAGCGTTGGGCTCACAATCATAAGGTTGTGAGTTTGATTCTCAGACTGTTGTGTGTTGTTTTTTTGAGCAAGACGCTTTATTTCACACTGCCTCAGTTCACTCAGCTGTAGAAATGAGTTGCGACGTAACTGGTGCTAAGCTATATTGGCCTTTGCCTTTTCCCTTGGATAACATCAGTGGAGAGGGGAGACTGGTATCCATGGGTGACTGCTGGTCTTCTATAAATAACCTTGCACAGACTTGTTCCTTGGAGGGGAACTTTCTAGGTGCAATCCCATGGTCATTCATGACCAAAGAGAGACACCCATGCATCTCTTCTACAGCATGACACCAGTTTCTTCTTTTCATACGTTAAACCTCTCTGCACCCGGCACAAAGTTACCTCCCTCTGTGAAAGAATCTTGTCTTGCATGTTACTCAATGATCCCATTCGTGCTGGTGCCATGTAAAAAGCACCCAGTATACTCCATAAAGTGATTGGCATTAGGAAGGACATTCATCTATAGAAACCCCTGCCAAAGAAGACATTAGGGACCAACATAGCCCTCAAGCTCGTCAGATCATGTCATACTTGTCCAGCCATAGAAACATTGCCAAAGCAGACATTAAGGACCAACATAGCCCTAAAGCTCGTCAGATCCTGTTGAACTGGCCAACCCTCTCCGGCAACAGACTCAGGCATTAAATGACGATGATGGTCTTCACATGAAATCTATGAAACTGGTGTAGAGTTACAAAACATTTTGTTTACAAGAAATACAACCTCTGTCACTGTTTATGCTCACATGGGAAGATACCAGGAAAGATTCACAGATGTACACACACACACACACACACACACACACGCACACACATATTTACTTACACACACAGATGCTCACTTACCTTACTCACACACACATGTATACATGATAAATTTCCACAGTTTTTGTCCATGAAATTTTGCCCTAATGTTTTCATGTTTTTTTGTTCTTATCTTTTAAAATTTTTTTTTCTTCTCTCAGCCTTAACATTGAAAACAACTTTCAAAACGAGGCCACAGCATGTGGGTTTGAGGTTACTGGAGACGAAGTGAATCAAATGCAGAAGATGCAGTATAAAATGAAATGGTAATTCATTTGAGTTTCTCTTTTTGCTGTGGTGGTGGTGGTGGTGGTGGTGGTTCAGACACACATACGTGTGTGCATGTCTTTTTCTGTCTTTGTTCCCCGTCACCCCTTGACAGTTGTTGGTGTGTTTATGTCCCCATAATTTAACAGTTTGGCAAAAGCTACTGATAGAATAAGAACCAGGCTTAGAAAATAAATACTAGGGTTGAGTTGTTCAGCTAAAATTCCTTAAGGCAGTGCTTCAGCATGGCTGCTGTCTAATGACTGAAACAAGTAAAAGATAGAAGAAAGATTTGTATGTATGTAAACATGCAAGAATTTTCCTGGGTTGTGTTACCAACCCAGGAAAATTCTTGCATGTTTACAGCCAGGTTGGTAATAAAAGGGTTAATTCCCAATCACATAGTCTTGGGGTTCAGTCCCATGGGCAATACCTTGGACAATTATCTTCTACAATAACAGCTAAAATAACCCAATCAAATTTAAATGTGAATTTCAGTGCAAATCTCATTAGTACATTCAGAAAAACATGACTTCACTATTTAAGCAATTGAGTTACCCTATTTGACATTATTTTACTTGATATCTTAGCACTGCAAAGTTTTGGAGATTCCCCCACCCCCCCCCACTTCGATTTTTTTGAAATGTTTCACTATTGGTGAAAAGATATGTATGTATGTATGTATGTCTGCGTGCATGCATGTGTGTGTGTGTGTGTATAAAGTAACTGTTTTTAAGAAAATGGTTGATAGTGACTTTGAAATTTTGCTTATGTTAATCTGTTTTGTCCTCTTTGTTATAGGGATCGGAAAAAGAAGAAGTTTTTATCAAAGAATGCTGTCCTGAGCAAGGAACCAAAGAAAGTAAGGACTGAGAGTGGAGCCTTAATTCCAGCATCATACAAATCCAACTTATATCCTTTGTTTATGTTCAACATCAGCTTGTGTCCCCTAACCTGATGGTACCATTATAGCTGCCAGCTTTCACCAATGAAAGCATCTGGCTGTTCTTATTATTAACCGTTTTGTTACCATATTTCTGTTTAAATGCTCTACCTATAATTTTGACATCCCATGATACTTTTGAAAATAATGGAGACTTTAGTAAAATAACTTGGTCATTTTTATGTATTTGTTTTGCTAGATTCTTGACATGAAACAAATTTCTTGATGTGAAGTATGAAAGTGCATACACACACACACAACACACACACGTATCGTGTTAGATATATTAGTGTCTTGACATCTTGTGATAATTGTAAACAAGTGTCACATACAAGTAGTGTATTTGTTTCCAGTTTTCCATGGAAACATGTCTGGAGATATTTTTGGGTTGTCCGGAAAGTTTGTGCCGATTTATGTATATATATGTATATAATGCATATATATGTACATATATATTTAATGTGTATGTATATATATATAATGTGTGCATATGTGATTGGATTGAACTGAAAATTTGCACACCTATGTTAAAAGTGCTGGCAAGTTTGCATAACAATTTTAAGTTTATTCATTTGAAACGCGTGGTCTCCAGAGCAACATTCTTCATCTTTTAAAATGTGGCCCGCGTAGACCCGAATGAAACCGGGTTATAAATACCGAAACAAGTAAAACAATAATAATGTATTTTAATCCCGAGCAAGGCTGGGTTTGTCTTCTAGTATATATATATATATATATATATCTGTGTGGTTTCTGTGAATGAGATTGTATTATTTTCCCTCCTTTTCGTGTGTATTTGCTGACTGTAAACAACAGTCTTACTGTTGATACAAGCAGCGTCCTTCGCTTACAATCCACCACCAATGCATGCCAGAGCTTCTTGGATATAGTACATGATCTTTGTAAACAAAAGGCTCATTCATACGGTGTTGTTTGTTTCCTTAATTCCTATCACTTATGAACAGTGGAAGAAGCACAACAAGATAGAAGAACAAGAAGATGATGATGATGATAATGATGGTGGTGGAATCATTCCAGCCAAAATGGAAACGGAATCTGCCACTGCTGAAGAGAAACACATAAAGGTGTTTGGTTTAAACAAAAGACGTAAGAGACAAAACCATTTCTATTTCATTTTTACCTGAAGCTTTTCTTCTACAATCTTTTTTTATTTCAATAAGCATAGGCATGGCTATGTGGTTAAAATGTTCACTTCCTAAGCATGTGATTTCAGGTTCAGTTCCATTGCTTGACACCTTGGACAAGTGTCTTCTAACATTGTGATTTTTGTCCTTGGATAGCTACTGTTGTTTCCTATTTGCTTTCCTCTAGAAGGTATGAAAAATGGCTAATATTTCCTTCAACCCAAATGTAAATAAACCCAATCTGTTTCTTAAACGAGGGACATATTCATACGGCACAGAATGTTTTCACCTCAATAGACGGTCATTGATTGGTTGAAATTGCCGAAATGCAAGAAATTAAAGACCAAATATCTTACAAACTATAGAATTTTCTCAACAAAGCCCAGAGAAAAAGATGTTTTATAAACACATTCTACCAGTATACGAAGTTTAAAATTTTTTAGCTACCTAGAAATTATGTTAAAAACTGCCGTTCAAACCGAAAAGATCCACATTTTGTGTATAATAACTAAGGGAGATAAGTCCAATTTGATCACTTTCTTTCTCATTCTTTCACTTTTTCTCCATCATAGGAATGGGCAAACCTGATGAAGACGCTCCAAATGCTTTAGGCAATAAGAAACGGAGATTCAAAAATAAAGAGCGGAAGAATGCTCAGCAGATCCTGAAGAGTCGCCGAGTAAAGGCACAGAAACGGTCGTACCAGAAGTACCGGCAAGGAGAGAATTTGAAACGCAAGAAGAAAAACAAAAAAAATTCAAAATAATAGTAAAAAATTTAATAAAAGAAATAAATAAAATGTTGAGTTGAATTTTTTTTTAAATTATGAATTAATACTGAAGGCTTAGTCATCATCATCATCATCTCTCTTTTACTTGTTTCAGTCATTTGACTGTGGCCATATATATATGTGTGTGTGTGTGTGTGTTTACATTTGTGCTTCTTCAAAATTCAAGAGCTACAAGATGTCCCTCTCGAATCATCCTCTCTGGAATGTTGAAGATTACTACCACCCCTTCCTCCCCTTCCCCCCTCTCTGGAATGTTGAAGATTTCTACCTCCCCTTCCCCCACTCTAATGTTGAAGATTTCTACCTCCCCTTCCCCCTCTCTGAAAGGTTGAAGATTTCTACCTCCCCTTCCCCTTCTCTAATGTTGAAGATTTCTACCTCCCCTTCCTCCCCTTCCCTCTCTCAAATCCCCCTCTCTGGAAGGTTGAAGATTTCTACCTCCCCTTCCCCCTCTGTGGAATAATTCCAGCCAAAATAGAATGATTGTAAAATGAGTGTATCATTTATTTCCATTCTCTAGTAATGCATACAGCTGTGGGGAAATATTATGTTGACTGGAATCAAGGAGGGCATCTAACCATAACCAAATTGTTTTTTACTGTTGACACTCAAGTGTGGTGAAGCATTGGTCCTTTCTTGAAGTAAGCCCCATAAAAAGTAATCGAGAAGGTTGAGATTTGGGCTATTACTGGGCCAGATGTTAGCCCTCACAAAAAATGGCACCTTCTCACCAAGGAAGGTCTGTGTTGCTTTTGACCCATGACATGGTGCAGAATCCTGGACAAGCACCACATTGTCAAGCCCAAACTTCTGCTCCATCCAAGGTAACAGAGTTCTTCAGGATGTCTAGATACTCCTTTGTGCCGATCTTCAAGCGAAGGTCAATGAAGTGTGGATTGATGACACTTCCATAACTCACCATGGCTCCAAATACCATCACAGGGGCAAGATTCTTAGTCTCAAACACAGGGGTTGTATGCAATCACTCGAGAATTTCTGCGATTCACCTTAGCATCCACAGTGAACTTCTCGTTCACAAACATGGGAGTTTTACCTGCACCTTGATGTTTGATGAATGACAGTAGCTTTGGGCATCCCCCAGCTCTGACTGCTTTGGTCATGGCCGTTAGGAGGTGACAGCATTGTTAAACATAGCTAGTTATGCCAAGGTTCTTGTTCACAGCTTTGGACACTGTGGAAAGAGACACATTGTGTTTCTTTGCAAGAGTTGTCATGGATGTGGATAGGTTGGCTTCAGCTGAGCATTTGAGGCCAGCAAGAAACTTTGGATTGCACTTGGAATCACTCAGAGTCTTGTGTTCTTTTCTATCAATCTTCCCCTCTTCTTTAAATTCTTTATATGTACGGTAAACTGTTGCTTTTGGAAGTTTCATCAACTTACCAATTTAATTGGCAGTATGCCCAGCATGTGCCAAAACAACAATGGTGGAATGATCCTGTTGTTTAATGACACTCTGTTGTCCTGAAAAATAAAAAAGAAGGATTAGATTTTCAAGCAAGCAAAGTTTTGTCAAAAAATGATATGTTAAACCCAGTAAGTCAACTGCTTAACATTGGTCTCAGTTTATCTGCAAGACTCTGTGTGTGTGTGTGTGCATTTGTGTTTGTTCCCCACTGCCGCTTGACAGTTGGTGTTGGTGTGTTTACATTTCTGTAACTTAGCAGTTTGGCAAAAGAGACCAATAGAATAAATATCAGACTTAAACAGAAGATAAGTGCAGGGGATCGATTGGCTTGACTAAAACCCCAAAAGGCAGTGCCCCAGCATGGCTGTAGTCTAATGGCTGAAAAGAGTAAACAATAAAAAATAAAAGAATAATAAAACATGTAACAAAAAATATGTTTAGAAAATTCCTTTTATAGCAACCAATTACAATGGTTTCAAATTTTGGCACAATGTCAGCAATTTCAGGGGACGGGGTAAGTTGATTACATCAACCCCAGTGCTCAACTGGTCCTTATTTTATCAACCCCGAAAGGATAGAAGGCAAAGTTGACCTCGGTGGAATTTGAACTCAAAACATAAAGATGGATGAAATGGTACCAAGCATCTGACCTGGCAAGTTAACAGTTCTGCCAGTTTGTTACCCTTAATAGTGCAAGTAAGGATGATAGTAATAATAATGTCTATTATAGACACAAGGCCTCAAATTTCGTGGGAGGGGGTTAGTTGATTACATTGACCCCCGTGTTCAACTGGTACCTATTTTATTGACCCTAACTGGATGAAAGGTAAAGTTGACTTTGGTGGAATTTGAACTCAAAATGTACAGATGGATGAAATACTGCTAAGCATTTTGCCTGGTGTGCTAATGGTTCTGCCAGCTTACCACCCTGATGATAATAATAATAATAATAATGTTTGAGGCTGGGTAGGTAGAAGAGACTATCTAGATTAAAATTAATTTGTAGTAGTGATTGTTGAACAAAATTAGCTTATGGGAGGTCCAAATTTGCATATAGGATGTGGAGTGACCCTTGGCGACATTTTTGTAGGGGTAAAAAAGTGCCTCTTATATGCAATTAAGTACAGTATATGTAATAAAAAGAATCTATTATATATATATATATATATATATATATATATACTCATACACGAGGGGGTGCTGAAAGGTTCCTAGCTTTAAAGATGTCACAAAAGGCCTGGTTGAAGGCCCAACCTTCCAAGTTCTTTTACAGGGTTTAGAAAAACTGAAGGACCGCTGCAATGAATGTGTAAATCCGAGAAGGGAATATGTTGAATAAAATCATAATTAACTGATCCTCTTGTAGTCTTTTTTTAATCCAAAGCTAGGAACTTTTCAGCATCCCCCTCATATAAGAGACACTTTTCTATCCCCCCCCCCCCAAAAAAAATGCCTCCAAAAGCCACCCTGGTTCCTATATGTGAAGTTAGGCCTCATATTACTGTAAATAAGGTGTATGTTAACAGTAACAGAAGTGTTAATGTTTAACCCATTCCCTGTGAAATTAAAGTTCAAGGTTATTTCAGTAATGATGTTAAATATCTACCAAAAAATATGGAATTGGTATTTTCTGCAAGTCACATTGCCTCAATAAACTTGACATATTTCAACAGAAAATAGTTTCAAACGTGACATTCCTCAATAAAAGATACATTGATATATAAAACTGGCTTCTGCAATTAAGGGTAATCAAATTTTCAGCGGATATATCTAATTTCCAGTGTGAAAGTTTTATTATTTCTATAAAGCATCCAAGATGTGAGTGGAATTATAAGAGAAAGCTAAGACTACCTAGAAGGCTCCCTCATTGGTTTATATAAGTAGCAGTTAAGTACCTCAGTTGATTTAATATTTCTATAGAGCATCCAAGATGGGATTGGGATCATAACAGAAAACTAAGACTACCTAGAGGCCCCCTCATTGGTTTATATAAGTAGCAGTTAAGTACCTCAGTTGATTTAATATTTCTATAGAGCATCCAAGATGGGGTTAGGATCATAACAGAAAACTAAGACTACCTAGAGGCCCCCTCATTGGTTTATATAAGTAGCAGTTAAGTACCTCGGTTGATTTAATATTCCTATAGAGCATCCAAGATGGGATTGGGATCATAACAGAAAACTAAGACTACCTAGAGGCCTCCTCATTGGTTTATATAAGTAATAGTTAAGTACTGAGGTTGCTTTAATATTTATATAAAACATTCTAGATATAAATGGAATTATAATAGAAGACTACTATAACTAGAGGCTCCCTCATTGGTTTGTATAAGTAGCAGTTAAGTACTAGGGGATTGATTTAACCCTTAACTGTGATTCATGGCTATTCCAGTAATGTTATTAGATATCTGCTGAAAACAGAATTGGCATTTTCTGCAAGTTACGTCAATAAACTTGACATATCTCATCAGAAAAATAGTTTTGAACATGACATTCCTCACCAAAGGGTAGATTTGGATATAAAACTGCTTTACACTGTTAACCCTTTCGTTACTGTATTTATTTTGAGGTGCTCTGTAGTTCTTTCAATTACCTTAAATATAACAATGAATTTAGTAAAATACATTCAGCTAGTGTTAGGAACATAAATTGTGACTAAGGTTTGGTGGCAGATTTTAATTCAGAATTTTTGAAAACAAGACATTTGTACTACAGAGTCAGAGGTGGTTTCAGCCAGTTTGGTAATGAAAGGGTTAAAAGTAATGAAATTTGGAAGGGATATACCTGATTTCTACAATAAAAGGATCAAACCTTTAGCATTCAGATTAGTTTGTCAAATTTAATGCTTATTTATTCACATTATTTTGAATTAATCATGCATTTTGGATTTCTATTATGAGATTGTTTACTTTTAGTTGGGTAGATGGCAGAGACTGTGTCTGGCCAGTTCTAACATAAAACAAACAGAATATTTTGGCCAGATATGGCTGGTTTAACCCTTTCGTTACCAACCTGGCTGAAACCAGCTCTGGCTCTGTAGTAAAAATGTCTTGTTTTCATAAGTTTTGAATGAAAATCTTCTACCAAACCTTAGTCACAATTTATGTTCTTAACACTAGCTGAATGATAACTAAGTTATTTTACTAAATTCTTTGTTATATTTAAAATTAATTGAAAGAAACACAAAACATCTCAAAATAAATGCAGTAATGAAAGGGTTAAAGAAATCCTATGGAATCAGGCAAAGTGTAAGAGACTGCCTGGATCAAAATTAGCCTATAGTAGTGAGCATCAAGGACCAGATTATCTTATGTGGTTTTGGGGTACATTTTGTATATAGGACAAAGAGACATTTTGTATATAGGACAAATGAGTACACAATAAAAGATAAAAGAATAATAAAACATTTTGAGATATTTTTGGAAATAAGTGCATGATATAAGCCATCAAATATAGTATTTAATCTATAAAATCTCAGAAATTGTTGACACAGTGTGACCATCAGCACTGAATGGAAGATGCTGGGGTGTCTCTCCATCAACCATAGACATACTGAGGGAGGCTTATCTTGGTCTCCCACACCAGAAATTAATGATTTTGGTCATAGATCTTCAGGATCAAGAGTGATGTGGGGGCTAAGCAATAACAATTGGGACAAAGGACACACTAAATAATGTAGTCCTAGATACACTATGTCTGAATAAAAAACAGAATGGTCACAGCTGGAACATCTTTGACCATAGGTCTGTCTGGATCAGGACTGTCCTCTTGTGGGGCTGAACAATAACAAGGCAGGACACATTAGATAATGTACTCCTAGATACGTTGTGTCTGAGTAAAAGCCAGAGTGGTCACACTTGGAACATCTCTGGTCATAGCACTGTTGGACTGGGACTGACAAAAGGCTAAACAACAAGGCAGGACACATTAGATAATGTAGTCCTAGATACACTGTGGCTGAATAAAAGCCAGGGTGGTCACACTTGGAACATCTCTGGTCATAGTACTGTTGGATTGGGACTGACAAAAGGCTAAACAACAAGGCAGAGCACATTAGATAATGTACTCCTAGATACGCTGTGTCTGAGTAAAAGCCAGGGTGGTCACACTTGGAACATCTCTGGTCATAGCACTGTTGGATTGGGACTAACAAAAGGCTAAACAACAAGGCAGGACACATTAGATAATGTAGTCCTAGATACACTGTGGCTGAATAAAAGCCAGGGTGGTCATACTTGGAACATCTCTGGTCATAGCACTGTTGGATTGGGACTGACAAAAGGCTAAACAACAATGTAGTCCTAGATATACTATGACTGAATAAAAGGCAGGACAGTCACAGCTGAAATATCTTTGACCATAGGTCTGCTGGATCAAGACTATCCTGGGGCTAAACAACAACACCAAGGAAGGACACATGAAACACTAGATATACTATATCTATTTCTTTACTACCCACAAGGGGCTAAACACAGAGAGGACAAACAAGGACAGACAAACGGATTAAGTCGATTATATCGACCCCAGTGCGTAACTGGTACTTAATTTATCGACCCTGAAAGGATGAAAGGCAAAGTCGACCTCGACGGAATTTGAACTCAGAACGTAACGGCAGACGAAATACCGCTAAGCATTTCGCCCGACGTGCTAACGATTCTGCCGGCTCACCACCTTAGATATACTATATCTGAAAAAAGAAACACTATATCTGAATAAAAGGCAGGATGGTCATGGCTGAAATATTTTTGATCATAGGACTGTCTGGATCATGACTAACATATGATAAAAAAACCAACAAAGAAGGACATGTTAATTGATTTAGTTGCAGATACAAAGAGTTACTGATTTCATGAAAAAGACATGGGTGAGTGGACAAATAAAGAAGAGACACTGTTCAACACATTGAATTGGGGCATATTTCTCAGATTTCGTGAGTGGATAGGGTGATGGTGGCTCCTCACTGTCTGAGTAATGTCTTTATTTTTTAAATCTTTTACTAGTTTGAGTCATTTAGACCGTCACAAATGCATGGGTCCCTCCCTGAAGAATTTTTAGTCAAATGAATTCAACCCCCGGTACATATCATTTGTTTGCTAAGCCTGGTACGAATTCTATCGGACTCTTTTGCTGAACCACTAAGTTACAGGGATGTAAACAAACTGACGCTGGTTGCCAAGTGGTGGAGGAGGACACATGCACGCGCGTGCACGCACACACACACACACACACACACAGACACACACATACACACAGACACACACGCAGAGACACTGACACACACACACACACACACACACACACACACACCACACACACACACACACAGACACACACACACACAGACAGACACACACACACACGCACACACACACACACACACAGACAGACAGACAGACACACACACACACACGCACGCACACACACACACACACACACACACAACACACACACACACACACACACACACACACACATATGAGGACATAGCTTAATTTCTGCATTGTTTTAAATGATTATTTCTTTTTGATGATTGGCTTAATTATTTCATACGGATGACTTGATCTACAGTTAATATACTGAATATTTTTCATTGCTTTTATGATAAAGTTTATATAAACTACTATCAAGATTTAAAGAAATATCTAAAAAATAAGCTGTTTTATAATTAGAAAGCTACCCCAACTCAAATTTTAAAAATATTATATTTTTTTGCTTCTTTCTAATTCAACCTTGTTGAATTTATAAAAAAGAAAAAACAGTATCATCACATACAATCCTCCAAGCATAGAAGGAAACTCAGATTTAATACAGAATAATGTAAATTTTCTCATGAGATCTGTGACTTCTGCTGAGTTACTAGACTATCAATAAATTACCATCAAACTTGACAAAATACTGTCAACTTCTTCCTTACTAAGATGAGAATTTTTCATGGTGAAAATTAGTGTTGTGTTAAGGTGGAGGTGAAGCATGGTCAATGCATGTTGGGTCTCATGGAGGTGATGACAACTGACTGAGACCTTCAGTGATATGTTGTGCTTGAGTTAAGGCGGTGAGCTGGCAGAAACGTTAGCATGGCAGGTGAAATGCTTAGCGGTATTTCGTCTGCCGCTACGTTCTGAGTTCAAATTCCACCGAGGTCGACTTTGCCTTTCATCCTTTCAGGGTCGATTAAATAAGTACCAGTTACGCACTGGGGTCGATATAATCGACTTAATCCGCGTATCTGTCCTTGTTTGTTGCCTCTGTGTTTAGCCCCTTGTGGGTAATAAAGAAATAGGTATTTCGTCTGCCGCTACGTTCTGAGTTCAAATTCTGCCGAGGTCGACTTTGCCTTTCATCCTTTCGGGGTCGATTAAATAAGTACCAGTTACGCACTGGGGTCGATATAATCGACTTAATCCGTGTATCTGTCCTTGTTTGTCCTCTCTGTGTTTAGCCCCTTGTGGGTAGTAAAGAAATAGATATGTTGTGCTTGAGTAGAAGACTCATCAAGCCAAGTGAAACCAAAATTGTTGCTGTTGCTGTTGAGTGGTCCAGTCCGAGTGGTCCAAAACGTGGTCCTTTGCTATTTGTAAGACCCACAGAGGAGAAAGCAGGTCAACCCCCGACACCGAGAGCATCGACGGATGGATGAATGCGCATCCAGGCTCAGCGGTTGCGTAGGAAGTTGGGGACAAGAAACAGGCAGAAAGAGTGAGAGAAAGTTGGGGCGAAAGAGTACAACAGGGGTCGCCACCACCCCCTGCCAGAGCCTCGTGGAGCTTTAGGTGTTTTTGCTCAATAAACACACACAATGCCCGATCTGGGAATCGAAACTGCGATCCTCCGACTGCGAGTCCGCTGCCCTAACCACTGGGCCATTGTGCCTCCTGCTGTTGCTAATGTCATGTAAATGGCACTCATGAAATTGTAGTCGTGGCCATTACCAGTGTTACTGGTGTTGGTGGCATGTAAAAGGTACCCTTTACACTTGTTAGCATTCGGAAGGGCATCCAGCCATGACTACCATGCCAAATCAAACTGGAACCTGGTGCGGCTCTCCAGCTTACCAATTTCAGTTAAACTGTTTAACCCATGCCAGTATGGAAAGTGGACATTAAATGATGATAATGATGATGATGATGATGATGAAATTCAGCATGCGCTTTAGTATGTAAATCAGTGGTTTTCAACCGGGGTCCTTATGGTCCTTGGTGGGAAGTGGGTCCATATAAATTGGGGATCCACAGTGGTATGTTAAAGGCCCATGAAAAAATTTTGTGTACATGTATGTAAATATATATATATGTACACATAAATATCTACTCACATACATATATATATATACATATGTTTTACATACATACACACACATACATATAGATGCATAAATACACATGAATATATACATGTGCATTTATATATTCTTAAATTTATGATCAACTCTCTGTAAACAATTTTTGAAATTTTATAATATAATTTGAGAATAAAGGTTAAATATATATATATATAGATATATATATATATATATATATATATTATATATATATATATATATATATATATATATATATATACTCTTTATTCTTTTACTCTTTTACTTGTTTCAGTCATTTGACTGCGGCCATGCTGGAGCATCGCCTTAAATCGAGCAACTCGACCCCGGGACTTATTCTTTTGTAAGCCCAGTACTTATACTATCGGTCTCTTTTGCCAAACCGCTAAGAAACGGGGACATAAACACACCAGCATCGGTTGTCAAGCAATGCTAGGGGTACAAACACAGACACACAAACACACACACATACATACATATACATATATATACATATATACGACAGGCTTCTTTCAGTTTCCGTCTACCAAATCCACTCACAAGGCATTGATCGGCCAGGGGCTATAACAGAAGACACTTGCCCAAGATGCCACGCAGTGGGACTGAACCTGGTTGGTTAGCAAGCTACTTACCACACAGCCACTCCTGCGATATATATATACATATGAGTGTGTGTATATATATAAATATATATATACACATACATGCACACACACACACACGCAAACACACACACATACACATACATACATATACACAAGTATGCTATGATGTGTTTTGTGTATATATATATATTTATCCATTCCTATATACATGAATATACACACAATAATAACACTAATAAACACTCACACACACACACACACACACACACACACACACACTGTATTCCCAAAAGAATGACCATGTTTCTTTTTTTTTCTGCAAGGACATTCAGAGTATCCTAATTAAAACAAAATGAATAGAGTACTCATTAGTGGTGTGTTAATTTCTACCAATACTAGAGTGAATGTGATTAATGAACTGTTTACTTCTTTAATTAATGCACTCAAAGCCTTGCTTAATTAAAGTAGATCACCTAATTATTTCATCTGGTTACTATTACATCTTTGTTCATTTGCTGTTATTCTTGTTTTTGGTCAGTTTCATATGTTTACACACACACACACACACACACACACACACACACACACACACATACACATACAGGCACACACACACACACATACATATATTCCCTTGCATGCACACAAGTACATATGCATATATACAAGCATGTATGCATTTACACACACATACATACATACACACATGCACAATAAGATTAAAAAACTGCTTGGAAGAATGACATAGCAACAAACAGGAAATTCACACACAAGATATGGACATGAGTTGCCCCTCATCAGTTATCATCCAAATATCATTACAATTGCATGCCTTTAATAATAATAACAATGTTCATTTTGTTGGCATCAACACCAAGAAGCTGGGAATATATGAGCGAATGTAAAGGATTCTGACAAAACAAACACAACACAAGTTGTTGCTATGTATATAAATACACACACAAAAGAAAGGCGTATGGCTCTGAAACAACATGAGGACTAGACATGTTTAGAAGTAATGCGCAATCGGTTAGCATGTTTGGCTGTTAACTGAAAGGTTGGTGGTTCAAGCCCACCCAGGGACGATAAGCAACAATGTTTATAGGTGCAAGAGTGGCTGTGAGGTGAGTAGCTTGCTTACTAACCACATGGTTCTGGGTTCAGTCCCACTGCATGGCACCATGGGTAAGTGTCATCTACTGTAGCTTCTGGCTAACGAAAGCCTTGTGAGAGGAAACTGAAAGAAGCCCATTATATATGTGTGTATATATATAAATATATATATCATCATCATCATCATCATCATCGTTTAACGTCCGTTTTCCATGCTAGCAGGGGTTGGATGGTTCGACCTGGGTCTGGTAAACCAGAAGGCTGCACTAGGCTCCAGTCTGATCTGGCAGTGTTTCTACAGCTGGATGCCCTTCCTAATGCCAACCACTCTAAGAGTGTAGTGGGTGCTTTTTACGTGCCAGGGGAGGCTGGCAACAGCCACGATCGGTTGGTGCGTTTTACATGCCACCGGCATGGTATATATATATATGTTTGTGTCTGTGTTTGTCCGTCCACCATCATTTGACAACCAATGTTGGTGTGTTTACGTCCCCATAACCTGGCAGTTCGGCAAATGAAATCGATAGAATAAGTACTAGGCTTACAATGAATAAGTACTGGGGTCAATTTGTTCAACTAAAGGCGGTTCTCCTGTATGGCCGCAGTCAAACGACCGAAACAAATAAAAGAATAAAAGAATATATGTATGTGTGTGTGTGTGTGTATAAAAGCATAATACCCAGTGCTAAGAAGGAGTTGTTTCCAGAATGGTGGACTGCAATGAACCAGAAAACCACCAAAATACATACATTGTGTATGTGCAGTTGATAATGATTACAACACTAGCACTGCTTTTAATTCATAATAGAATATATATTTATATATATATATCACTGTGATCACCGTGACCGACCAGGCTATCAGATGTTGCTACACATCGCTGGTTACAATGTACTTTGCATTGTTTTAGCCTTCAAATGACACCACCCTGCTGGCTAAGCGAGCAGGCCAACAAAAGAAAGAGTGAGAGAAAGTTGTGGCAAAAGAGTACAGCAGGTATCGCCACCACCCCCTGCCGGAGCCTCGTGGAGCTTTTAGGTGTTTTTGCTCAATAAAATATTTGGTGCTTACACACCATGACTCTGTTGTGAATTGTTTGCTTAAAAGCAGTTTTCAAACTGATATTTTATAGTTGTTACCCAATGTGTTGGTAGGGTTGTTAAACTATGAACATGCATGACTGTGTGGTAAGAAGCTTGCTTCCCAACCACATGGTCCTAGGTTCAGTCTCACAGAGTGGCACCTTGGGTAAGTGTCTTCTACAATAGCCTCCAACTAACCAAAGTCTCATGAGTGGATTTGGTAGAAAGATACTGAAATAATCCCATCGTGTGTGCGCGTATGTGTGTCTTTGTGTCTGTGTTTGTGCCCACCACCACTTATCAATTCCATTTATTTGATGACATTTATTGATTCTTCTAATGATATATATATTATATATATATATATAAACACAAACAGGCGTGGCCGTTGCCAGCCTCGCCTGGCACCTGTGCAGGTGGCACGTAAAAAGCACCCACTACACTCACGTAGTGGTTGGCGTTAGGAAGGGCATCCAGCTGTAGAAACATTGCCAGATAAGACTGGAGCCTGGTGCAGCCTTCTGGCTTCCCAGATCCCCGGTCGAACCGTCCAACCCATCCTAGCATGGAGAACGGATGTTAAACGATGATGATGATGATAATGATACATACTCTTGGCTTCTTCACAGTTTGTCTGTCAAATCCATTCACAAAGTTTTGACCATCCCAGAGCTATTGTAGAAGATATTTGCTGGAAGCACCATGCTGTGGGATTGAACCCAAAACCACATGGTTGCAAAGTGACCTTCTTAACCATACGGTTACACACACAGAGGCAGAAAAACAGGTAGAGCAGTTAATAATCCAATAAGCGAAAATGAACTAAACACACACCAAAACAGAAGTTCTATTAAACAAAGGAGAAGAATTTTCTCTATGGCATGGCTCACTTCCAAAAAAAACAAAAACAAAAACATCCCCCACCAAAAAAAAAACAGAAAAAAAAACAGATCATAGTGAAATCAAACTGTTCATTAAAGGTTCTTTGAAAAGCTGTGATTAAATAAAAACTTTTGTTCTGTTAGTCTCTTCAGTCATTCACCATTTCTATGTATGTCTGAAATTCCAAGTGCACATGACAGGATGATTATCCAGGAAGGCCCTTTAAAAGCTTAGCACACCCGAGATTTCCTTTCATTCAATTCGCCTTGATTTTAAGTTCAGTTCGGTTGAAATTTTGAGTCGAAGAAGTAAAGAAGTAGATTAGCTCTTGTGATATATTTTACATTTAATACTACTACTACTAATAATAATAATAATCATGCATGGAATGGTGAAATTGGTTTTGCTCTTGGTTTGCCTTAGTTTGGCTTCTGGTAAGTGATTCTTACTTTCTACATACATGCATACATACATACATACATACACACTGAACACCTTTTTGATCTCCATGTGTCTAACACACGTGGACATGCCTACAAAGTCAGAAAACAACACAGCTCCCATGACTTTCGGAAACATTTTTTCACGCTCAGAGTTGCTGAAGCATGGAATAAACTGCCTGCGTCAGTTGTTGACTGCCATGACACTGCATCCTTTAAGGCCCTTATGCTTTCCGAAATCCGCTGAAACTACACCTGATTATATATACACTTTAGATGAGTTGTAGTGCACCTGAGCACTGTACACAATTATTATTATTATTATTATTATTATACATACATACATACATACATACATGCATACATACATGCATGCATAATACATACATACATACATACATACATACATACATACATAATACATACATATATACAATCAAAAAATCCTGTTGTTGATGTTGAAATTCCATTGAAAGAACTTTGGATCTAGGTTAGAAACTGGTTCTTTCTCTGTTGGCAAGAAATCTTGAAATAAAACTGAATAATGACATACATACATACATATATACAATCAAAAAATCCTGTTGTTGATGTTGAAATTCCATTGAAAGAACTTTGGATCTAGGTTAGAAACTGGTTCTTTCTCTGTTGGCAGAAATCTTGAAATAAAACTGAATAATGACATACATACATACATACATACATACTACATACATACATACATACATACATACATATATATATTGAGTCATCCCATAAATAATGTTTTCTTAATATTTTTGTTTTTCCAAATTAAGATAAAGTTCTTTCTTAATCTAAAATATATATATAAAAAAATTTTGCTTATATATATATATAATATATATATATATATATATAAACACAAACAGGCGTGGCCGTTGCCAGCCTCGCCTGGCACCTGTGCAGGTGGCACGTAAAAAGCACCCACTACACTCACGTAGTGGTTGGCGTTAGGAAGGGCATCCAGCTGTAGAAACATTGCCAGATAAGACTGGAGCCTGGTGCAGCCTTCTGGCTTCCCAGATCCCCGGTCGAACCGTCCAACCCATGCTAGCATGGAGAACGGATGTTAAACGATGATGATGATGATAATGATACATACTCTTGGCTTCTTCACAGTTGTCTGTCAAATCCATTCACAAAGTTTTGACCATCCCAGAGCTATTGTAGAAGATATTTGCTGGAAGCACCATGCTGTGGGATTGAACCCAAAACCACATGGTTGCAAAGTGACCTTCTTAACCATACGGTTACACACACAGAGGCAGAAAAAACAGGTAGAGCAGTTAATAATCCAATAAGCGAAAATGAACTAAACACACCAAAACAGAAGTTCTATTAAACAAAGGAGAAGAATTTTCTCTATGGCATGGCTCACTTCCAAAAAAAAACAAAAACAAAAACATCCCCCACCAAAAAAAAAACAGAAAAAAAAACAGATCATAGTGAAATCAAACTGTTCATTAAAGGTTCTTTGAAAAGCTGTGATTAAATAAAAACTTTTGTTCTGTTAGTCTCTTCAGTCATTCACCATTTCTATGTATGTCTGAAATTCCAAGTGCACATGACAGGATGATTATCCAGGAAGGCCCTTTAAAAGCTTAGCACACCCGAGATTTCCTTTCATTCAATTCGCCTTGATTTTAAGTTCAGTTCGGTTGAGATTTTGAGAGTCGAAGAAGTAAAGAAGTAGATTAGCTCTTGTGATATATTTTACATTTAATACTACTACTACTACTAATAATAATAATCATGCATGGAATGGTGAAATTGGTTTTGCTCTTGGTTTGCCTTAGTTTGGCTTCTGGTAAGTGATTCTTACTTTCTACATACATGCATGCATACATACATACATACACACTGAACACCTTTTTGATCTCCATGTGTCTAACACACGTGGACATGCCTACAAAGTCAGAAAACAACACAGCTCCCATGACTTTCGGAAACATTTTTTCACGCTCAGAGTTGCTGAAGCATGGAATAAACTGCCTGCGTCAGTTGTTGACTGCCATGACACTGCATCCTTTAAGGCCCTTATGCTTTCCGAAATCCGCCGAAACTACACCTGATTATATATACACTTTAGATGAGTTGTAGTGCACCTGAGCACTGTACACAATATTATTATTATTATTATTATTATACATACATACATACATACATACATACATACATACATACATGCATACATACATGCATGCATACATACATACATACATACATACATACATACATACATACATACATACATATATACAATCAAAAAATCCTGTTGTTGATGTTGAAATTCCATTGAAAGAACTTTGGATCTAGGTTAGAAACTGGTTCTTTCTCTGTTGGCAAGAAATCTTGAAATAAAACTGAATAATGACATACATACATACATACATACATACATACATACATACATACATATATATATTGAGTCATCCCATAAATAATGTTTTCTTAATATTTTTGTTTTTCCAAATTAAGATAAAGTTCTTTCTTAATCTAAAATATATATATAAAAAAATTTTGCTTATATATATATATATATATATATATATATATTAGTATGTTTAAATATTTGTTGTGCAAGATTTTTTTATGTGAAGTCGTGTGTTGAAACAGATATTGTTATATTTCGGAATGGTCATTTTGCCAGTTTAGCCAATAAAAACACACGCACTATATAGTGCATGTGTTTTTATTGGCTAAACTGGCAAAATGACCATTCCGAAATATAACAATATATATATATATATATATATTATATATATATATATATATATATATATATATATGTATATATATGTGTGCATGTATGTATGTATATATTTGTGTGTGTGTCTGTGTTTGTCCCTCCACCATTGCTTGACAGCTAGTGTTGGTGTGTTGTGTCCTCATAACTTGGTAGGTCAGTAAAGGAGGCTGATGGCATAAGTAGCAGACTTACAAAGAATAAGTCCTGGGGTCGATTTGTGCCACTAAAGGTGGTGCTCCAGCATGGCCGCAGTCAAATGACTGAAACAAGTAAAAGAATAAAAGAAATACTCTCCTTCATTTTCTACAATGCTCTTCCATCTATCTGGTAGACTTGCAAGGACCCTCTTCCAAAATTCCCTTGTCTGTGACGAAAAATACTCCACCGGTACTTCTCTGACCTCGTTTACAGAATTCATTTTTTCCCCATCCAAATGATTTTGAAGACTGCGGAATAAATGATAAATCAGATGGTGCAATGTCTGGCGAATATGGTGGGTGGGGCATCGTTTCCCATTCAAACTGCTCCAGCCTTTGGAATGTCATCCTCACCGAAATTTGTCCTGACTGGCAAATGAACCCATCTGTGATGGAGGCATAAAATGAGGAAGGAAAGTCATAACAGCATTATGTATTGAGAAATGTGTAAATGGACTTGATAGATTACTGGATGATGTCTTAGACGAATCACATTATTGTTGGTGATACAGCATTTTATTGCACTTATATGACGTGTGTTTTACGACTAAGTGACATGTGATGAAATGTTCACTCCTGAGCTGAAATAGGATCCCAACCTCTGTATCATGACTGGTTGTGGACCACTCCTAATGAAAGCAAGAGCTTCCTTTGATCACTACATAAAATGTATTAAGAAAAGCATGTTATTTAGACATACTTTTATTTTAGTTGTTTACACTATTTTACACTTGTTTTATACTCTTATACATTCAAAGTTAACACAATGTTTCGGTTGATATACCCTCCAGCCTTCATTAGGTGTCTTGGGGAAATTTTGAACTTGGGTTCTCATTCCTAAGGTATTTTTCGATGCTATTATTATTATTATTATTATTATTATTATTATTATTATTATTATTATTATTATTATTATTATTATCATTATTATTATTATCATTATTATTATTGAATAATAATAATAATAATAATAATAATAATAATAATAATAATAATAATGATAGTAACAACATCAAAAAATACCTTTGGAATGAGAAATTTCCCCAAGACACCTGATGAAGGCTGGAGGGTATGTCAGCCGAAATGTTGTGTTAACAACAAACAAGATGAGGACAAATATCCATCAATTGTAAATAATGTAAATAATATATATATATAATATATATATATATATTATATATATATATATATACATATACATATATATGTATGTATATATGCATGTATGTGTGTATGTATGTGTATTTATATATGTATCTGTATGTGTGTGCGTGTGTGTATATATATATATATATAATATATATATATATATATATATATATATATATACATATACATATATATGTATGTATATATGCATGTATGTGTGTATGTATGTGTATTTATATATGTATCTGTATGTGTGTGCGTGTGTGTATATATATATATATATATAAATAAACCAAGTACCTGATGCACCAAAGGGATAGAGGTGCAGGAAAAGTAGTAAAATGTGACACCCGATATAATAATTTGGGATAGAGAAGAGAAACTGTGTATAGTTGTGGAAATTAGTTGCCCAGCGGATGTTAACATAAAACTGAAGATCAGCGAAGAAGAGAATACCTACACTGAACTATTGAGAAATCTGCAGTTACTCTATCCAGATTACAAGTTCAGGTTTATATCTGTTATTATTGGGGCCCTAGGATATGTAACACACTGCTCAAATACCAATCTTGAGAAATTAGGCTTCTCAATACCAGAAAGGAGAAAGCTAATTAGAAGACTACAGATCCAATCCATCACTGGAATTATAAAAAATCTGTAAAATTTTCCAGAAGTTTATCATTTAAATATATATGAGCATGTCTACATATGCAACTGAAGTAAATTCTCAAGGATCAGTATTGACCACTCTAGTGAACCCTGGTCTCGTGTATAGCACTGACCCTCCTTGCAACCTTGTTACCATATGGACGCACGTGCGCACACACACACACACACACACATGCAGGCGCACACACACTTAAATATACACACATACAAACACATACTCACAAATGCTTACCCACACTTATATACACACATACTTACACACACTTACACACACATATACTTACATGCACTTAAACACACACATATTTACGCACACGTGCACACATACACATCCTCGTACATTGGCAACTACATGACACATCTTGGATTTTCTACCAGCTACAAGTGATTGAGGCCATCTCAGGCAAAAATTACTGAAAAATATTCTTAGAACAACTGCACACCTACCGACCTGCCTGCCTGCCTGCCTTTCTGCCTGCCTGTCTGTCTGTCTGTCTGTCTGTCTGTCTGTCTATCTTATGTTTCTCACAACATTTCAAACAATAAATGTCATGCATAATATAATATGACAAACAGAAGTTCCGGTAATGTATAAATTATGATAAACATCTCTGATATGTAGAATATTAATTATGTGAAGGAATCGCTTTAACAAAGACACATTTCTGATGACGTGGAAGTTTGATAACAACAACAACAACATCACTATTGAAATTAAGGTTTTGTTTTGGATTTATTCATTTATTTACAAGGGCACAAATGGCTTAATGGTTAGGGTATTCAGCTCATGATCCTAAGGTTATGAATTTGATTATTCCTAGCAGTAGATTGTATCCTTGAGCAAGACACTTTATTTCATGTTGTCCCAGTCCACTCGACTGGCAAAAATGAATGATACCTGTAATTCAAAGGAGCCAGCCATGTCACACTCTGTGTCGCACTGAAAATCTCCCTGAGAACTACATTAAAGGTCCACATGTCTGTGGAGCACTCAGTCACTTGCATGTTAATTTCACAAGCAGGCTGTTCTGTTGATCGGATCAACTGGGACACTTGTCATTGTAACTGGTGGAGTGCCGATTTTATATGAAGGTAAGGCAGCAAGCTGGCAGAAATGTTTGCACACAGGGCAAAATGCCTAGTGGTATTTCATCTGCTGTTACGTTCTGAGTTCAAATTCTGCCGAGGTCGACTTTGCCTTTCATCCTTTCGGGGTCGATTGAAGAAGTACCAGTTAATCACTGGTGTTGATGTAATCGACTTAATCCCCATATCTGTCCTTGTTTGTCCCCTCTATGGGTTGCCCCCTGTGGGCAATAAAGAAATAAATCTTATATGAAGGTGCATGGCTAAGTAGTTACAGTATTTGGTTGACAATTGTAAGGGCATGAGTTCAATTGCTGGGGGTGTGTCACATTCTTGAGCAAGATATTTTATTTCTCATTGTTCCAGTTAACTCAGTTGGCAAAAATGCCTTGGTACCTGCCATAAAGGATCATGGGTACATTCTGTGTCACACTGAATCTCCCTGAGAACTATGTCAAGATTACACATGTCAGTGGAATACTCAGCCACTTGCATGTTAATATCAGAAGCAGGTTGTTCCATTGATTGGATCAACTGGAACTCTCGTTGTCATAACCAGTAGAGCGCCAAACACGCTACTGTACCAGAGTATAACACAGTACCCCATACTATATGGTATTACTCTAGTACCACACCACATCACCCTGCACTACATTAGAACATTAACCACCTCATCACACCCTAAAACTATCGCATTAACGTCTACACCTCTATATTACAGATGTCACATGAAGCTTAAAAAATAAGTTCTGGGGTCGATTTCTTCAACTAAAATCCTTCGATGCAGTGCTCCAGTATGGCCACAGTCAAATGACTGAAACAAGTAAAGGAATAAAAGAATAAAGAACAACCCACTATTTTGTTGTTCTTACATCCATTGCTCCCTTTTGGCCACCCCATTATTGCCCCCTCCCCACTTTTCTTGAGTGCTCAACCTGGATTTTTCAACCACCCCCAGGGGGATCAGTGTCACCCACTTTAGAAACCACAGCTATAAAGTATCATGGGCTCATTCTGTGTCCCACTGAATGTTCCTGAGAACTATATCAAGGTTACACATGTCCATGGAACTCTCAGCCACTTGCACATTAATTTCACAAGCAGGCTGTTCCAGTGATTGGTTCAATTGGAACCCTCGTCGTCATAGCTGGTGGAATGCCAATCATCGTACCGCACCAGATTACAGTACAATACACCATACTATACTATATTACACTAGTACCACACCACATCACACTACGACTACATTAAGCTCTGTACTTCTATACATCAGCCTATATTGCAGATCACGTAGGACTGATGTCAGGTGTATTCTTTAAATTATGCAACCACGTAATCGCTTCCTGGGAATAAAATGACCCACCATAGCCACCACCACTACGACTATCACCACTACTAGCATCACTACTACCACCACTACTGATACCACTATTACCACCACTCACATCACTACTGCTGCAGCTGCTGCTGCTGATACTACTGCTACTACCAGTAGTCACTTTCCTATGTCACATTACAGATGTGTAGGTGTGGTGTGCATATGTATATGTATATATATAAACACAAACACACACATACACACACATATATGTATGTATATGTTTGCATGTATGTATGTATGCATGTGTATGTGATAAGAATATCTATATATAGTCATAAATAATGTTTGTATGGTTGTGTGTATATGTGTGGAAATGAGTGAGTGTGTATGCGTCTATGTATGTATTTATATGTTACACACACACACGCACACACACACACACACTCACATACACACATATATGTGTATGTATGTATGTGTGTGTGGGTGTATGTGTGTGTGTGTGTGTGTGTATATATATATATATATATGTATACCTGTATTTTAAAGGTCAGCTTTATCACATCCTATCTCATACTGAATCTACCTGAGAACTTCATTAAGGGTACATATGTCTGTGGAGCACTCAGCCACTTGCACAAGCAGGCTGTTCCATTGATTGGATCAACTGGGACTTACGTCGTCATAGGCAGTAGAGCGCCAAACAATGTACCACTCCAGAGTACAGCACAGTACTCTATACTATAAGACATTACACTTACACCGCAACACATCATTCTGTGCCACACTAGAACATTGACCACCTCCTCACACCACAAAACTATCGCGTTAACCTCTACACGTCTATACACCATCCTATATTACAGATGTCACATGAGGCTAATGACACTTGTAAGACTTCTATTATGCAACCAAGTAATAGCTTCCTGGGAATAAAATGACCACCATGACTACCACCACTACCACCACCTCTCTCACTACTACTACTACTACTACTACCACCACCACCACCACCACTACTACTACTACTACTACCACCACCACCACCACCACCACTACTACTACTACTACTACTAATGCTCCTGTGGCATATTACAGATGTGTGGGTGAACGCGCGTATGTGCGCGCGCACACACACACTCACACACACACATACACGTATATGTATATATGTATCATCATCATCATTTAACGTCTGCCTTCGATGCTGCCAATATATATATATATATATATATATCGATAGATAGATAGATAGATAGAAGGATATATATATATATATATATATATCCATACATGTATATACACACACATACACACATGCGCATACACACACATGCACATGTATATATGTATTTATATGTATGTTTGTGTATATATCTGTGGGAATGTGTGAGGGTGTATGTGTCTATGGGTATATATATATATATATATATATAAGCATTCACACACACACATATGCAGAGATTCATAGGGAGATATATAAATATACAGAAAACATGTATATTACATAATTCAATGCAACATGTATATTGAATATATGCATGAATACATGTATATATATATATGTGTGTGTGTGAGTGTGCATGTGTGTGTGTGTGTGTATGTGTACGTGTGTACATACATACATACAGATATGCATATATATATATATGTATGTGTGTGTATATATTATATATATATATATATATATATATATGTATGTATGTATGTATGTATGTATGTATGTATGTATGTACGTATGTATAAATACACATGCACACATGTACAGACAGACTGACAGATAGTTATACATAAAATATGTCATATAATCCAACTCTGTCAGAAGTTTAACATTTAACGAAAGATCAGGGAATATCAGGAAAATATCATTGCTGCCAGTCAAATAAAAAGACTCGTCTGCATGTGTCAGTATGTGTTTATACATACATATATATATATATATATATATATATATATATATATATGCCAGTATGTGTGTGTGCTTATGTATATGTGGTTTTTCATATAGTTTTACATATATAAGTACAATATGTATGTAAAATTTGGTGTACGCAATTGAAATAGCATTAAATGAATATCACCATCTGTATATCATTCTAAATTTATACATAGCATTTGAAGGCATAAAGGTATGGAATTCTTTGAGATAAAATATCTTCAGAGCGGACTCTGGTACTTAGCACCAACCGTCTGGCTCGTTGGCCTCTGACAAACTCTTCAACCCATCCCAGATTGGGAAATGGGAAATGGGCACACTAAATGATGGGGAGGATGACTTGCAGTGTTAAAAACACAACACACACACACACACACACATATACATACATCTTAATTTCAAAAGCAGGCCATTCTGTTCCTTGGTTCAACTGGAACACTCGTCGTAACTGATGGAGTGCTGGTTATATATATATATATATATATATATATATATATATATATATAATATATATATATATATATGTTTTGTTTTGTTTGTTCCTTCTTGAGCCATTCCCGATTTTCCTTGGCATATAGGTTCCCCACCTGGATGGGACGCTGGTCCATCACAGGTGAGCTGCAAGATGCAGGAGGAAAGAGTGAGAAAAAGTTGTGGCAAAAGAGTCAGCAGAAGTTTGCCATTACCTGCTGCTGGAGCTGAGGGGAGCTTAGATGTTTCGTCATAAATTCACACATCGGCCGGTCTGAGATTCGAACCCACGATCCCTCGACCGCGAGTCCGCTGCTCTAACCACTAGGCCATGTGCCTCCACACACACACACACACATACATATAGGAGGTTATGAGAGGTAATGGTGTCATTGAGACCCAAAGGTATCAGGTAATACTGAATAAGTGCTATAGACAGACCGTAGTAAGTTCTAGGTTCGGTGATTATGCGAAGAAGGGTTCAACATTGGTCATATGTCAGCGTGTGTACATAAAAATTTTATATATATATATATATAACTAGCACTGCATTGGTTATAATGACGAGTTTGGTTGTGGTTGAAGCCAATGGCGATTTTATTGAATAAATTTACTCCTTAGTATTTCAAGATATTTTTATGTAATTTCGGTAAATATATTTGTTAAAATGAGATGCCAGTGTTTTTTTCATTTTTGTGTAATTTAGATGACAATTTATTCACTGCACCCTGTATATATATATATATATATATATATACATATATATATAAATATATACATATATATATATATATGTGTATATAGGGAGAGTTTACGAAAAGAAAAAAAAGACAGACAGGTGGTGTACAAAACAAACAGATGTATTAGTATAACGCTCAGGAATAGAAAAAGTCTTTTACATTTCGAGCCTACGCTCTTCTACAGAAAGGAACACAGAAAAAAACAAGGAGAGAAAATTCCACCAAACACACAATAGGATCTTGTGTGAACTGACCTTGTTTAACAGGTTCTGAATCCTGTCTGGAAAGAAGTCACTGATTTCTCTTATAAGGATTTATGAAAATAGATCTGTTTTTCGTCCTTTGTTACAATTTGATTCTAAAAACAAGCATCTCAAGGACTTCCAGCAGTTGTTTGCAAACGCTCTCATGTCTTTGATCCTGTCCATTGTTTTCATTGTTTATTTCATGAGAAACTTCTTGACAATGTTGAGATGTTCCTCATGATAATAAATAAATAACTTTTCTTCTTTCTTTTATTTCCAGCTGCTTTCCCCATGTGTCCAGATGGCCAAGTACCAAGACATTGTCCCAACCCTTGCCGAAGTGCTACTTGCTATGGTTTCCGAGGTGCCCACTGTCGGTGAGTAACATCCTAATATTTCCATTGTTGGTAGCATCACATTATTTTTTTGTCATACATTTTTATTTCTTTTTTGTCAGTCATTTTAATTTTTTATGCTCATCATCATCATCATCATCATCATCAGCATCATCATCATCATCATCATCATCATCATCATCATCATCACCATCATCATCATCATCATCATTATTTAACGTCCGCTTTCCATGCTAGCATGGGTTGGACGATTTTGACTGAGGGCTGGCGAACCAGATGGCTGCACCAGGCTCCAATCTTGATTTGGCAGAGTTTCTACAGCTGGATGCCCTTCCTAACGCCAACCACTCCGAGAGTGTAGTGGGTGCTTTTTACGTGCCACCGGCACGGGGGGCCAGTCAGCCGGTACTGGCAACGACCTCGCTCAAATCCTTTTACACATGCCACCAGCACAGGTGCCAGTAAGGCGACGTTGGTAACGATCATGCTTGAATGGTGCCCTTTTACGTACCACTGGCACGGACGTCAGTTGGCTGCTTGGCAACGATCACACTCGGATGGTGCTCTTGGCACCCTACTAGCACGAGCACAAGTGCCAGTAAGGCGACGCTGGTAACGATCACACTCGAATGGTGCCCTTTAAGTGTCACTGGCACGGAAGCCGGTTTTCCGCTCTGTCAATGATCATGCTCGTATGGTGCTCTTTGCACCTTGCCAGCCTGGACGCCAGTCATCGAATTTGATTTTGATTTTGCTTAATTCTTTTATGTCATATATTTTCCTTTTTTTCTTTTTAGAATAGGGGCCTAATTGTTGATTCATCCTTTAGATCTGAATTAAAACTTTCCATCAAAATTCCATGTTGATTTATGTTCAAAACACCACTTTAATAACAATGGCAAAGTTATTCAACTAATTTCTTCGTTATATGGAGAATTTTGGTAACAAAAGTGTTAAATTAATCTAAATTAAAATCTATCAAAAATTTAACGTTAATTTATGACCAGTTTAATTACGACAAAATTATTTGACTTAATTCTTCATTATTTTCAAAATTAATTAAGACACAGACAGTGTATTTTATCAGAAAGTGTTTTAACGAAACAGTTAAATGTTGCATGACTCTCAGTTGATGTGTCTTGTAACTCACCTGAGACCATCTCTTGTGCAATGGCACAAACTTTCTGTTTTAAAGTTATCTGAAATTATAATCTTCCATAAAAATTTCATGGTAGTTTGTACTCCAAACACCAGCTAAATAACAACAAAGTTATTGAACTAAATTTTTCATTATATTGAAATTATGGCATGTAAAAAGCACCATCCGATTGTGGCCATTTGCCAGCTTCGTCTGGCACCTGTGCCGGTGGCACGTAAAAAGCACCCACTACACTCATGGAGTGGTTGGCGTTAGGAAGGGCATCCAGCCGTAGAAACATTGCCAGATCAGACTGGGCCTGGTGCAGTCTTCTGGCTTCCCAGACCCCAGTTGAACCGTCCAACCCATGCCAGCATGGAATGCGGATGCTAAATGATGATGATGATGATGATGATGATGAAAGACAGTAATTTTCAAAAGAAATATGGTAACATAAAAGATTAAAGTAGAGAAAAAGAAAAGAAAAAAAACCAAGAAAAAGAACCCAAACAAATGAATATTTTCCATTTCTGATAAAAGAAGTGTTCTGTTGTTGTTTCGTTTTTCAGACCCAACTACTGTGGATGCTACCCTATGTTCTTCGACAACAACGGCCGACAACTTGATTGCCAAAATCGCTGGTACAATCGTCGATTCAACTACCACAACAGATATGATTGATGTGAAATGGTAACTTCTTTGTCTGGTGATGTCCAACAAGCGACCACCCCGCATCAAAGACGTGCATATCTATCTTTATCAAATATTATACAAGAATTGTCATTGTTTGTGTCATTTCTTTTATTCTTGTTGTTAATGTTATTGCTGTTCTTGTTCTGTGGTGATTATTGTGTTTAATAAAAGACTAGGTTATTTATTTATTTATTTATTATTATTTTATTATTATTATTATTATTATTATTATTATTATTATTATTATTATTATTATTATTATTATTATTAAGACAGTGAGCTGGCAGAATCGTTAGCATGCTGGGTGAAATGCTCAGTGGTACTTCATCTGCCACTACATTCTGAGTTCAAATCCCACTGAAGCCAACTTTGCCTTCTATCCTTTCAGGGTCGATTAAATAAGTACCAGTTATGCACTGGGGCTGATGTCATTGACTTAATACCCTCCCCCAAATTTCAGGCCTTGTGCTTCCAGTAGAAACGATTATTATTATTATCATTATTATTATTATTATTATTATTATTATTATTATTATTATTATTATTATTATTATTAATCATCACAACCCCAAAATGTGTTTCTGTATTTTAATGTCTGTTTTGTGTGTTCCTAACAAAAATAAAGAAAATTTTGTTATTGTTATTGTTGTTGTTGTTGTTATTGTTAGTTTGTATTTAAACACTTGTTTAATAATGTCAAAGTTATTTGACTAAATTTTTCATTATTTTCAAAATTTATTGATACAGAAGCAGTGAATTTCAACAGAAATATGGTAACAAAAGCATATTAAAACCTTCCATCAAAATTCTGGGTTATTTCTCTTCATCAGCACAGAATAGTTGCTGATGAAGAGAGAGAGAGAGAGAGAGAGAGAGAGAGAGACCCCCTTCGGTCAGACACTGACCATGGGTTTGCACCTAGAGAGTTACCCTCTGAGGCACAAGTCTGGGCAAGGTTGTTTTATGGAAGACCAGCAGTCGCCCATGCATACTGGCCTCCCCTCTCCACGTCACCGATGTTGTCCAAGGGAAAGGCAAGGGCCGATACAGCTTGGCACCTGTGATGTCGCAACTCATTTCTACAGCTGAGTGAACTGGAGCAACGTGAAATAAAGTGTCTTGCTCAAGAACACAACACGCAGCCCGGTCCGGATTCGAGCTCACAACCTCACGATCGTAAGCTCGACGCTCTAACTATTGAGCCACGTGCCTTCACATACAAGATGTGAAGAGAAATAACCCAGAAATCATGATACACAGATATTGTTTTGAGCTGAGTGGGAGTGCTAGATTCCCTTGTTCGAAAATGTAAGGACACAGATCGTGTCGCGTAGCCAGCTGGAGACAATGTCTCCTGGGGCTAAATTACAGCAACATTAGTCCTAAACCAAGACTGCCAAGTTATGTTGGCAAACAATCTTTACTACAAAGTACTGTTGTTGAATATCTCACATTGTGAGATTTAAAAACTAGTAATTTACATGCATGTGCTCGTACACACACATGTACGCACACACACACACACAAACATACACACACACACACACACACACATATATACACACACGCACATATATACACACACACAAATATATACAACTAACTGGCACTGTTGCATATGATGATGAGGGTTCCAGTTGATCCAATCAACAGAACAGCCTGCTTGTGAAATTAACATGCATGTGGCTGAGCACTCCACAGACATGTGATCCCTTAAAATAGTTCTCAAGGGGATTCAGCATGATATAAAGTGTAACAAAGCTGGCCGTCTGAATTACAGGTACTCTTTTTTTTTTCTACTTGTTTCAGTCATTTGACTGCGGCCATGCTGGAGCACCGCCTTTAATCGAGCAACTCGACCCCGGGACTTATTCTTTTGTAAGCCCAGTACTTAGTCTATCGGTCTTTTTTGCCGAACCACTAAGTAATGGGGACATAAACACACCAGCATCAGTTGTCAAGCAATGCTAGGGGGACAAACACAGACACACAAACACACACACACACACCACACACACATATATACATATATATACATATATACGACAGGCTTCTTTCAGTTTCCGTCTACCAAATCCACTCACAAGGCTTTGGTCAGCCCGAGGCTATAGTAGAAGACACTTGCCCAAGGTGCCACGCAGTGGGACTGAGCCCGGAACCATGTGGTTCGTAAGCAAGCTACTTACCACACAGCCACTCCTGTGCCTTTGCCGGCTGAGTTGACTAGAGCAGCGTGAAATGAGGTGTCTAGCTCAAGGACACAATGTATCACCAGGAATTGAACTCACAACTTTATGATTGTGAGCTGAATACCCTAACCACTACGCCACATACCTTCGCACACACACACACACACACACACACAATGGACTTCTTTCAGTTTCTGTCTACCAAATCCACTCACAAGCCTTTGTTTGGCCTGGGGCTATTATGGAAGATACTTGCCCAAAATTCCACACAATGGGACTGAACTGAGAACCATGCGGTTAGGAAGTGAACTTCTTATCACTCAGCGATGCCTACACCACTCATCATCATCATCATTGTCGTCATTTAACACCTGTTTTCCATCATCATCATCATCATCATCATCATCGTTAACATCCACTTTCCATGCTAGCATGGGTTGGATGATTTAACTGAGGACTGGCGAACCAGATGGCTGCACCAGGCTCCAATCTAGATCTGGCAGAGTTTCTACAGCTGGATGCCCTTCCTGATGCCAACCACTCCGAGAGTGTAGTGGGTGCTTTTACATGCCACCAGAACGGGGGCCAGTCAGGCAGTACTGGCAACGGCCACACTCAAATGGTGCTTTTGATGTGCCACCTGCACAGGAGCCAGTCCAGTGGCACTGGCAACGACCTCGCTCAAATAGATAGATAAGCGAACAATATGCAATTGACAAGGTTAATTTGTGGATATAACCTTGTCAATTGCATATTGTTC
>NC_043019.1:23259422-23279422 GCF_006345805.1 Octopus sinensis | reverse complement strand
ATATAGCCCTCCTCTAGGGTACCTTGGTTACTTTTTGTTGCTATAGAAACTCACTAATAGTTTTGTTGAGTTAGCTCCTTAAACACATTAGTTTCTTTTCTTATTGCTGCAATTGTTATTATCATTGCTGCTTGTTGTTGCCTAGTCCCAGAACTTATCTAATAGACAGATGAACAAACAGACAGACTCACCTATGATCTAAGGTAATTCCAGCCCTGCTGTCTTACTTTTTAAGAGCACCTGTATCCACACTTATTACCTAATGTATCCTTTCCTCACCAATTTATTTTTTTTTTTTTGGTATGTGTAATGGTAAGATGACTTTGATAAAAAAGTCCATGTCTTCCCTTTTCATTAGCTGAGTTGCAGAAAGTTTAGGCTATACATCAATAATATCAATAAAAACTAGTTGAGTGAGAGTCTATATAAATCATAGACAAGACCCTTCCTCTTCTAATCAATAAACCTATATTGTCATCATCATCCACATCATCATTTTAATATTCCACAATTCTATGTTTGCATGGGTTTTATTTGACTTTGAGTCAGATTTTTCTATGGCCAGATTCCTAATGTATCCTTTCCTCACCAATTTATTTTTTTTTTTGGTTTGTGTAATGGTAAGATGACTTTGATAAAAAATTTGGCTGTTATTTCTAGCAAGTTGAGAGACCATGAACATGCCTTTTTTCCATGTCTTCCCTTTTCATTAGCTGAGTTGCAGAAAGTTTAGGCTATTTTGAGTTCATCAATAATATCAATCAAACTAGTTGAGGGAGAGTCTATATAAATCATAGACAAGACCCTTCCTCTTCTAATCAATAAACATATCTTGTCATCATCATCCACATCATCATTTTAATATTCCACAATTCTATGTTTGCATGGGTTTTCATCATCATCATCATCTCATCATCATCATCATCATCATCATCATCATCATCGCCATCATCATCATCATCATCATCATCGCCATCATCATCATCATCATCGCCATCATCGGCGTCGGCGGCGTCATCATCATCATCATCATCGGCGGCGGCGGCGGCGTAATCATCATCATCATCATCGCCATCATCATCATCATCATCGCCATCATTATCATCATCATCATCATCATCGCCATCATCATCATCATCATCATCATCGCCATCATCATCATCATCATCATCATCGCCATCATCATCATCATCATCATCATCATCATCATCATCATCATCATCATCACCACCACCATCATCATCATCATCATCATCACCACCACCACCATCATCATCATCATCGCCATCATCATCATCATCATCACTGTCATCACCTACATCATCATTGTTGTTGCCATTGCCATTGTCGTAATGTCCACTTTTCCATGCATTCATGGATGGGTCAGATTCTACTTCTCTTGACAGTCTTCTGTTTCTAAGCAATACAACATTTCCCTATGACCAAACCTGTTCATAACAGGATACAGGAAATGAATGACACTGTTTGTATGACAGTGACAATCATTTTACAACAGTATTATGTGACTAAAGGCAGTGCTCCAGCATGGCCACAGTCAAATGACTGAAACAAGTAAAAGAGTAAAAAAGTAAGAGTATATCTCTTTACTCTTTTACTCTTTTACTTGTTTCAGTCATTTGACTGCGGCCATGCTGGAGCACTGCCTTTAATCGAGCAACTCGACCCCGGGATATATTCTTTTGTAAGCCCAGTACTTATTCTATCAGTCTCTTTTGCCGAACCGCTAAGTAACGGGGACATAAACACACCAGCATCGGTTGTCAAGCAATGCTAGAGGGACAAACACAGACACACAAACACACACACGCATATATATATATATATATATATATATATACACATATATACGACGGGCTTCTTTCAGTTTCCGTCTACCAAATCCACTCACAAGGCTTTGGTCGGCCCGAGGCTATAGTAGAAGACACTTGCCCAAGGTGCCACACAGTGGGACTGAACCCGGAACCATGTGGTTGGTAAGCAAGCTACTTACCACACAGCCACTCCTGTGCCTATATATATATATATATATATATATGGTCTGGTGGTACGTAAAAAGCACTATCCGACTCGTGGCCGTGGCACGTAAAATACTCCAATGCGACCGTACGACAGGCACCCATGCCAACCCCCTTTGCTTGTGAAGACATGTTGGGGCAAGCGAAATCGAAATCGAATTGAACCAGCCAGGATCCCTGGTCTGGTGGTACGTAAAAAGCACTATCCGACTCGTGGCCGATGCCAGCACCGCCTCGATTGGCTTCCGTGCCGGTGGCACATAAAATACACCAATCCGACCGTGTCCGTTGCCAGCCTCACCTGGCACCTGTGCAGGTGGCACGTAAAAAGCACCCACTACACTCACGGAGTGGTTGGCGTTAGGAAGGGCATCCAGCTGTAGAAACACTGCCAGATTAGACTGGAGCCTAGTGCAGCCTTCTGGCTTCCCAGAACCCCGTTCAAACCGTCCAACCCATGCTAGCATGGAGAACGGACGTTAAACGATGATGATGATGATGATGATGATGATTATATATATATATATATATATATATATAATATATATATATATACATATATATATATATACATATATATATATACATACACATGTATGTGTATGTATGTATGTATATATGTATGAATATTGGGCATTCAGCTTACGATCGCAAGGTCGTGAGTTCAATTCCTGGTGACGCCTTGTGTCCTTGAGCAAGACACTTTATTTCATATTGCTCCAGTCCACTCAACTGGCAAAAATGAGTAGTACTTGTATTTCAAAGGGCTGCTAGCCTTGTCACACTCTGTGTCACGCTGAATCTCCCTGAGAACTACGTTAAGGGTGCACGTGTCTGTGGAGTTCTCACCCACTTGCAAGTTAATTTCACGAGCAAGCTGTTCCAGAGACCGGATCAGCTATAACTCTTGTCGTCGTAGCCCATGGAATGCTCCTATGTATGTATGTATCATCATCATCATCATCATTTAACGTCCGTTTTCCATGCTAGCATGGGTTGGACGGTTCGACCGGGGTCTGGTAAGCCATGGAGGCTGCACCAGACTCCAGTCTGATTTGGCAGTGTTTCTACAGCTGGATGCCCTTCCTAATGCCAACCACTCAGTGAGTGTAGTGGGTGTGTTTTACGTGCCACAGGCACAGGAACCAGAGCGGGCTGGCAAACACCCACGATAGGTTGGTGCTTTTACGTGTCACCGACACGGATGTCAGTCAGGCGGCGCTGGTATCTGCCATGTTCGGACGGTGCTTTTTACGTGTCACCGGCACAGGTGTCTTAACTACAATTTCCATTTGATTTTTATATATATATATATATATATACAAGATAAGAAAATGGAGAAATACATCTAAATCAAATATCAATTACCAGATAATACTCAATCACATACTTTATTAAATCACCACATAAGAGACTGTAGGGTTAAACATAAAAAAGCAGAACAAATCAGTGTACATAAAGGAATGTACATAAAAAAGTGTACATAAAAGAGTAATGTTGTATAATAAGTAGAATATATATAAAAAAGAGAATATAAATATAAGTAAATATAAATATAAGTATAGATTACATCTTACAGCTGTTTCGGCCATGTAGATAAGTATGTCTCATTTTACCAATATTAGCCTTTTATGGTAGGTCAATATATAGATATAAATGAGACATTTACAAAAATATCATAAGGCCTCTTCGGAGATTATGTGATATAAATCAGTCTACATATATACCCATATGGGTGTGGGTACATACCCATAATACAACATATACATATACGTTAAACGATGATGATGATGATGATGATGATGATGATGATATGAGTGCATATACTCACACTCCTATACATATAAAAATATACATATACATAATGGCATTTACAACCCCTATCTCAATTTGTATATATATATATATTATATATATATATATATATATATATATATATATATATATATATATATGTAGACTATCATTGTTCTCACAGAAGTACAACTGACAAGAGTTTATTACTGTTAGTCATACTTTCTTCATAAAGTACTTATTGACCTGATCAGCAATAACAGTTCATGCATTCAACAGTGCTTTGCACTACATCTGTCACCGTTTCACACTCCCTTCCACCTACTACCACTGCCACCACCACCACCACCACCATTGACACCACTACCATTGCCTTCGCCTCCTGGATGGCTGAACCCATGACATCACTTGTAGTAAGTCTCTCATAGGAAAGCTAGAAATATCTACTAGATGTTCCTCAAATCATAAAATGACACTGCACTGAGCACCTCCAATAATGCCTTTGTAGAAGTGTTAGAATAACTATGATCGTAAAGGTGCTTAATCAAGGCTGACCTGGTGCTAAATAACAGCACTAACAACAACTACCTGACCTGATCATCATTCTCAAATGTTTCCTTAACCTGACAATCGTTCTCCCTATTTCTCAGTTTCTCCCTCCCACTTTCTCTTTTTTGTTTCCCCTTCTCTCTTGAAAATACATCTCTGTAGCTAATATATAATGTGTTTGTGTGTGTGTGTGTGCATGTGCATGTATGTGTTTGTATTTATATATATTTGTGTGTATGTATGTGTGTCTGTGCATGTATGTATGTATGTGTGTCTGTGCATGTATGTATGTATGTGTGTCTGTGCATGTATGTATGTATGTGTGTCTGTGCATGTATGTATGTATGTGTGTGTGTATGTGTGTGTGTATATATATATATACATATCTTCAAAATGTGACCGCGTGTGTACCGTTGGCGATTTTTTTCCTCTGTCTTCCCTTCTCTGGATCTTTCCTTCTCCTATGTTTCCGACGAAGAGCTCCGCTCAAAACGTTAAACCCTCCTTCTTTCCTTCTTTCTTGAGCATCCAATAATACTATATTTGTTCCACGTCCTCGTGTTGTGTTTTTTTGTGCTTTCTTGTTTGGATTAACTATATATATATATATATATATGCGCTGATGAGAGGTGATTACCTCGAAACCAGTCCGTGTGTAGCATCCGTATCTTTGGGGAGGCTGATCTCCCTTTGCAGGCCAGCAAGGACACCGTGATGGTGTCGGCTCTTCTGGTGACGTCAATAGTCGCCTGGGGCTAAATGCATCAGTAACACCCCCACCACCCCGCCCTGTCCCTAGCCACATTCAGATGGCTGATCCCGCTTATATTAAAGAGCAGTTATTGTTTATACCTCGCTCAGAGATTTATTATTGTTTTCAAACAGATTTTCTACGCCAGTGCCTGTGGTTACTGTGAAAATCTATATATATCTGGCCTGTACAGGAAGTCCTCAACGAAGAACGGTGCTTGCCATGCACTGACGAGAGGCGATTACCTCGAAACGGTCCGTGTGTAGCATCCGTATCTTCGGGGAGGCTGATCTCCCTTTGCAGGCCAGCAAGGACACCGTGATGGTGTCGGCTCTTCTGGTGACGTCAATAGTCGCCTGGGGCTAAATGCATCAGTAACACCCCCACCACCCCGCCCTGTCCCTAGCCACATTCAGATGGCTGATCCCGCTTATATTAAAGAGCAGTTACTGTTTATACCTCGCTCAGAGATTTATTATTGTTTTCGAACAGATTTTCTACGCCAGTGCCTGTGGTTACTGTGAAAATCTATATATATCTGGCCTGTACAGGAAGTCCCTCAACGAAGAACGGTGCTTGCCATGCACTGACGAGAGGCGATTACCTCGAAACCGGTCCGTGTGTAGCATCCGTATCTTCGGGGAGGCTGATCTCCCTTTGCAGGCCAGCAAGGACACCGTGATGGTGTCGGCTCTTCTGGTGACGTCAATAGTCGCCTGGGGCTAAATGCATCAGTAACACCCCCACCACCCCGCCCTGTCCCTAGCCACATTCAGATGGCTGATCCCGCTTATATTATATATATATATATATATATATATATATATATATATATATATATATATATATATATATATATATATATATGTATATATACAGGGGTTGGACAAAATAATGGAAACACCTAGCATCATAGCATCATAATTTTGAAATATCTATAAAACCATCAAAAGCTTGTTTATTTTTATGTGTTTTGATTTATTATTAGTGTTGCTTAATATGTTTTGCTAAATTTGCTGTTTCTTTTCAGATATCATAAGAAAAAGGTAATTAAAATTCATTAAAATAACAGATCTATCAGACTTTCAAAGGGGTCAAATTGTTGGTGCGCGTATAGCAGGCACTAGCATAATGAAAACAGCTGAAATGTTTGCTGTATCAAGAATTACTGTCTTGAAAGTAATGACAGCCTTTGAGAAAAAGGGAAAAACCTCCTCGTCAAAACTAAACTCTGGAAGAAAACCAAAACTTTCAGATAGGGACTGTCAGACTCTTTCACAAATTATTAGATAGGATCACAAAGTACAGTTCCCAAAATTACTGCAGAGCTTAATGAGCACCTCACGAACTCAGTTTCCACAAAAACTCTTCACCAGGAGCTGCACAAAACCAGATTTCAAAGGAGGGCTGCAATCAGAAAACCACTTCTTTCAAAAACAAACGTTGCCAAGCGTTTAGAGTGGAGCAAAAACCTGAATTGGACCCTAGAGCAGTGGAAGAATGCTATTTTCTCGGACAAGTCATCCTTAACCTTATTTCCATTCACCGGCCAAATATACATGTAGAGACACCCAAAAGAAGCATTTGACCCAGACTGCCTTCTTCCAACTGTTAAACATGGAGGAAGATCTGTGATCTGGGGCATTAAATCTTGGAAATCTGTTGGTCCAATGATGGAGAGTATATTTTAGATTAAAAAAGAACTTTGTCTTAATTTTGGAAAATAAAACAAGTATACAAAAACTGCATTATTTATGGGCTGACCCAATACACACACACACACACACACACACACACACATACACACATGCACACACACATATATACACACACATATATGTATATGTATATACATACACATGCATTATATATACACACACAAGATATAATTTTCAAATTACATCTTCAGTGAGTTAACTTGGGATTCCCAAGCGACAATGTAACCATCATATAGTTAATGAATCCTTGGCCTGATGAGTAGCTAGCTGAGTATCCCAGCCTGGATTTTACCAGTTCCACTCCCTCAGTTTGGATTTTTATTCACATTCATAGCAACCCTTGTTGCTAACTGGAGCTCACGTAAACTTCGAATATGGGAGAAGCCTACAACCTTCATCATTGATAAACTATTATTGTTCCTGAACATTGCTTTTTATACCTACCACAGATTGCTTGAGGCTTACAAACTTCCTACACTTAGATCCTCAGATCTTACAATTACATATCGATATATATCATCATCATCATCGTCATCGTTTAACGTCCGCTTTCCATGCTAGCATGGGTTGGACGATTTGACTGAGGGATGGTGAACCAGATGGCTGCACCAGCTTCCAATCTTGATCTGGCAGAGTTTCGACAGCTGGATGCCCTTCCTAACGCCAACCACTCCGAGAGTGTAGTGGGTGCTTTTACATGCCACCAGCACGGGGGCCAGTCAGGCGGTACTGGCAATGACCTCGCTTGAACGTTTCTACACGTGCCAGTTAGGCAACACTGATAATGATCACGCTCGAATGGTGCCTTTTATGTGCCTCTGGCATGGAAGCCAGTTAGCCACTCTGGCAATGATCATGCTCTGATGGTGCTCTTAGCACCCTACTAGAAGGGGGCACAAGTGTCAGTAAGGCGACGCTGGTAACGATCACACTCGAATGGTGTCTTTTATGTGCCACTGGCACGGAAGCAGGTTAGCTGCCCTGTCAACAATCATGCTTGTATGGTGCTCTTTGTGCCCTGCTAGCACGGATGCCAGTCATTGAATGACATTAAACAATGATGATGATGATGACGATATACATATTTATTAATATTTATCAGAAGTAACAGAATGATTCAAGATCTGAAAGTTTTGTGTGTTGGCATTTATCAAAAACTAGTCACAGGTTGAAAGCCTGTGAGTCTATATAGCTGCTGAAAAAAAAAAAAATCTATTTCCCAATGGAATGTTCTACAACATTCCCTAGGGAAACAGCTATATAAATTCACAAGCCATTGATCTGTGAGTAGTTTTGTAAGTGCCAACACATGAAATTCTTGGATCTTGAGTCACTCTGTTACTTCAGTTAAATATTAATAGAAATATACATATAATCATATTTTGAGTTCTATTTTTTGTGTTTGCACAACATATCTATATCTATCTATCTATACATACATACATATATTCTATATATATATATATATATATATATATATATATATATTATATATATATATATATATATATATATATATATATATTAGTCACATGACTTTCATCTCTTATGTTCTTCTCCTATGTTCCTGTCTCAAGGATTTCACTCTACACACGCCAGCTCAACTTGATTCATCTTTATTCGTCAAAAGACATCTGTTGTTATTTTCTTGTTGTTTGTATATGTAATTGTGTAACATTTTTTCTGCTTTTCTGTATTTGTTGTCATACACATTCACTTGCTTTCTCCTAAAATATTTAATGTTCTTAGCTTAGATTTTTGGGGCCAGCCAGATTTGAACAGTCTCAAGTGTAACTGGCCGAAACTGTAAGGATAATCTGGAAACTTGACTGAGGAGAGAAGGCTGTGAATGCACCATCCTTGTTTTTTCCTGTCTATCTTTGTATTGTTTATCTGTCTGGATGTTTTATTGTCATCTGTTGCATTCATGATCCATTTTTCATATTTATATATATATATAACAATAATAAATCTCTAAACGAGATATAAACAGTAACTGCTCTATAACATAAGGGGCATCAGCCATCTGAATGTGGCTAGGGACAGGGCGGGGTGGTGGGGGTGTTACTGATGCATTTAGCCCCAGGCGATCATCGACGTCACCAGAAGGTGTCAGCCCTTCTGGTGACGTCGATGATCGCCTGGGGCTAAATGCATCAGTAACACCCCCACCACCCCGCCCTGTCCCTAGCCACATTCAGATGGCTGATGCCCCTTATGTTATATATATATATATATATATATATGAGGTGCATTCCAAAAGATTTGAGACATTCTTGGTGAGGCAATTATAACTGTCCTAGATTATCATAACTTTAGTTTATCGTTGTTATACATCTAATAAGATAACCTGCCAATTTTGTTATTCCAGATTGAAGGAGATGGCTGTAATAGCCATTTGAACACATCCTGCTAAACACTTCTTGTTACAGCTGACTAGTTTGCAGAATGCAGTCAGGATGTGAAGACAATTTGGAAGATTGCTAGGTAATAAATATTTCTGTTTAACTGGGTAAAATCGCTTAAGAAACTTATGAAACTTATAGGCGCAGGAGTGGCTGTGTGGTAAGTAGCTTGCTTATGAACTACATGGTTCCGGGTTCAGTCCCACTGCGTGGCATCTTGGGCAAATGTCTTCTACTATAGCCTCGGGCCGACCAAAGCCTTGTGAGTGGATTTGGTAGACGGAAACTGAAAGAAGCCTGTCGTATGTATGTATATATATATATATATATATATATATATATATATATATGTATGTGTGTGTGTTTGTGTGTCTGTGTTTGTCCCCCTAGCATTGCTTGACAACCGATGCTGGTGTGTTTACGTCCCCGTTACTTAGCGGTTCGGCAAAAAGAGACCGATAGAATAAGTACTGGGCTTACAAAGAATAAGTCCCAGGGTCGATTTGCTCGACTAAAGGCGGTGCTCCAGCATGGCCGCAGTCAAATGACTGAAACAAGTAAAAGTAAAAGTAAAAGTAAAAGTAAGTAAATGATCCAGGCTGCATAAGGATTAACTTTTATGAGCTGAGTATCTGTTTTTTTCAATATTACAAAAGGCCTGGTAAAGCAAGCCCACTGGGAGGCTCATGATGAACCTCTTTTCATCAGCAAGGGTATCATTAAGGACCACTGTGTTCCTGCTGTCCAAACAGTCAACAAAAAGTGCTTTATGGAAGTTTTGAGGGAGTTCAGGAAGAGATTTCATTACAAAAAGTCAGAGTACCTGCATCACATCTACTCAATGTATGTGTTTTGCTTGTTTGCTTGTATGCTGCAATTTAGCATGGTGCGTGTTAAAACACCTGAAAGCCTTAGACAGGTGAGACAAGTCACCCCTAATCCCATTCAGGAGTGATAGATACTGATAATCCGCAAAATATGTGATGTTGATAAGCCGCAAAAATTACGAAATATTGGTATCCATCATTCCTGAATGGGATTAGAGGTGAGTTGTCAGTTTTCTTCTCATCATTTGATAAAATACCAGTAATTAACTGTGTTCCTTTGTTGAAATTTTGCAAGGTTGTACCATTGTACCAATGTGAAGGCACATGGCCTAGTGGTTAGAGCTGGCAGACACGTTAGCACGCCGGGCGAAATGCTTAGCGGTATTTCGTCTGCCGCTACGTTCTGAGTTCAAATTCCGCCGAGGTCGACTTTGCCTTTCATCCTTTTGGGGATCGATTAAATAAGTACCAGTTACGCACTGGGGTTGATATAATCGACTTAATCCGTTTGTCTGTCTTTGTTTGTCCTCTCCGTGTTTAGCCCCTTGTGGGTAGTAAAGAAATAGGTTAGAGCAGCGGACTCGCGGTCGAGGGATCGCAGGTTCGAATCTCAGACCGGACGATGTGTGTGTTTATGAGCGAAACACCTAAGCTCCATGTGGCTCTGGCAGAAGGTAATGGCGAAACTTCTGCTGACTCTTTCGCCACACCTTTCTCTCACTCTTTCCTCCAGCATCTTGCAGCTCACCTGCGATGGACCGGCGTCCCGTCCACGTGGGGAACCTATACGCCAAGGTTGTACCATTGTACCAATGTGAAGGCACATGGCCTAGTGGTTAGAGCAGCGGACTCGCGGTCGAGGGATCGCAGGTTCGAATCTCAGACCGGACGATGTGTGTGTTTATGAGCGAAACACCTAAGCTCCATGCGGCTCCGGCAGAAGGTAATGGCGAACCTTCTGCTGACTCTTTCGCCACACCTTTCTCTCACTCTTTCCTCCTGCATCTTGCAGCTCACCTGCGACGGACTGGCGTCCCGTCCACGTGGGGGACCTATACGCCAAGAAACCGGGAAACCGGCCCTTATGAGCCAGGCATGGCTCGAGAAGGAACAAACATCAAAAACAATTGTACCAATGTGTAGAAATTTTATTATTGCATCACATCATTTAGCCACATGTTAAAACTGGGTGTATACTCTTTTACTCTCTCTTTTACTTGTTTCAGTCATTTGACTGCGGCCATGCTGGAGCACTGCCTTTAGTCGAGCAACTCGACCCCGGGACTTATTCTTTTTGTAAGCCCAGTACTTATTCTATCAGTCTCTTTTGCCGAACCGCTAAGTGACAGGGACATAAACACACCAGCATCGGTTGTTAAGCAATGCTAGGGGAACAAACACAGACACACAAACACACACATACATATATATACATATATATGACAGGCTTCTTTCAGTTTCCGTCTACCAAATCCACTCACAAGGCATTGGTCGGCCCGGGGCTATAGCAGAAGACACTTGCCCAAGATGCCATGCAGTGGGATTGAACCCAGAACCATGTGGTTGGTTAGCAAGCTACTTACCACACAGCCACTCCTGCGCCTATGGTTCCAACACGTGTATAGAAGAGAGGAGAACGAAATCATGTTGTTTTAGCTAACATTAACATAACTTATTACAATTCCAGTCTCATTATTATTGTTGTTATTATCATTATTATTGCTACTACTTCTACTACATATATTGTCCACATTGGCCAGCTGCTGTCATTAATATCATCATAGGCAAGAAAGGGGGTGGGGGGTCTCAAAATATCGCTTCACATAACCAACACACTGATGTATATTTTGACATTTATCTTAAAAATAAGTGTAGAGAATAGTTTACACACACACAAACATACACACACACACACGGACACACGCATGCACACATGCACACACACATGTACACTCACATACAAACGCACACATATACATGTACATATATACATATAGATATAAATGTGTCGGTGGCACGTAAAAGCACCATCCGTTCGTGTCCGTTGCCAGCCTTGGCTGGCCCCTGTTCCGGTGACACGTAAAAGCACCGTTTGTTCGTGGCCGTTTGCCAGCTCTGTCTGGCCCCGTGTCGGTGGCACGTAAAAGCACCATCCGTTCGTGTTCATGCCAGCCTCAGCTGGCCCCCGTGCTGGTGACACGTAAAAGCACCGTCCGTTCGTGGCCGTTTGCCAGCTCTGTCTGGCCCCGTGTCGGTGGCACATAAAAGCACCATCCGTTCGTGTCCGTTGCCAGCATCGCCTGGCCCCGTGCCGGTGACACGTAAAAGCACCATCCGTTCGTGGCCGTTTGCCAGCTCTGTCTGGCACCTGTGCAGGTGGCACGTAAAAAACACCCACTACACTCGCGGAGTGGTTGGCGTTAGGAAGGGCATCCAGCCGTAGAAACACTGCCAGATCTGACTGGGCCTGACGAAGCCTTCCAGCTTCACAGACCCCAGTTGACCCGTCCAACCCATGCTAGCATGGAAAGCGGACGCTAAATGATGATGATGATGATATATATAAATTTATATATATATATATATAATATATATATATATATATACATGCATATATATGTGCATATATATACATATATATATATATATATATATATATATATAATATATATATATATATATATATATATATATACATCATCATCATCATTGTTCAACCGTGGTTGAGACAATGGAATTTACCATGCTACGCCAGACTTCACGGTCCATCATGGCATTACGGAGGTCCTGTTGCTGTTGCTGTTGCTGTATATACATACATACACATACACATATACATACATGTATGTATGTACGCATATATCTGTATAGATATAGATATTATATAGGTGAGTGTGTGTGTGTGTGTGTAAAGTATGAAAATTCTGTGAACATTATTCAAGCCTGGTGTGACAATATGAATGAAAGTGCAGTTTTGCTTTAAAACAGAACTGTTAGAACCAATGTCTGTTGAGAGTGGAGCGCAACAGGGTGATCTCCTTTCTCCTACTTTTTTGTCATGCCTTTTACAGCTGTGCTAAAAGTAGCATTTGCTAATACAATGGGCTTCTTCACGGTTTTCTTATATATGTAATTTCTCTCACAAATCTTGAGAGAATATGAAATAATGGTAAAAAAAAAACCCACTTGCCCATGATGACATGCAATGGGATTTGAACACGGGATGTTATGATTGCGAAGGGACTTTGTTAATCATTCAGCCATGTTGTGACGCTGTGGCCAACTCTCAAGTTATAAATCAAACATTAGGTTTCTGGGGGTTGTATTTTTAGCAAACAACACTTCTAAGGAACTTTTTGATAACATTAGAAATAAAAAAATGTCAAAACCAAGTAAAATTGTTAATATCAATTGAAGCATCTTTGCAGTTGCTGCCACCATCTCATATTTTTACTATTTTTTCTCAATTGTTTTCAAATTTGGCATACTGATTTAGTTTTGTATGCAAACTATGGAAATGAAATTCCTTTTTGCCATAAATTAATAAAGGAAAAGTTAACAGCTTTTAAATTTTGCAAGTTTTGGGTAATTTTAGCCAATCAGAAGTGACCATTATACACACAATCATAAATATCACATTAGTGTCTGTTTCCATAGTAACAACCAAAGCTGTAGTCTGCTCTATTTTCATTGCAACAAGGATGCTGTACCTGTGCAACTGTGATACTTTCACCACTGCAACCACCACCACACCACCACCACCACCACACCACAAGTTTTGACAAGTGATATCATTTTGTGCCACTGTTATTTCTGTCTGTCATTTTGTGACAAACAACTATCATGCAAAAAATGTGTGTGACTTCAGATTCCTGTTTTAAAAATGTTCAAATTTGAACCTTATCAAAATTTTTATAAATTTTTCTGGGAAAAAATGAATTTCAAATTTGAATTCTACATGAAAAATTACAGCAGTATACCAAATTTGAAAATTTATGTTTAATTTTCAAATGTCTAAATTTGTGAGAGCAACTGAAAAGATCCCAAATGAATAATAATAATAATAATGATAACAACAACAACAACAATAATAATAAGCCTGGGGAAAGTGTGGTAACTTGTTGCACAGAAAGTAAAATTAATGGCAAAGATAAAAGCGCAGGAACATTTGGTTGGAAGGTGAGAGCAGAAATCTCTGCATGGCAAATATATGGCTTGTAGCGAACAAGCTGATGTTAACCAGAAGCCTACACATCAATAGCTTTGAAGCTCAGAGCTAAAGGTAGAGAGTGAAAGATCAAAGCTTGTTGACCTGGAACTATCAAGCAAGTGTGATAAAAAATGGAGTTGATCCAAAGTGTCAATCCTGCATGAGATTAAAACAGTAGACCACTTAATCTCTGGATGTAAAGTTTTAGCTCCAGTAGAGTATAAATCAAGACATGACAGAGTTGGCCAATATGTTGGCATTATAAAGTCAAAACAGCTGACAAGTGGTATAAGCATTGCCTTGAGGGAGAAGTCACTGGGACTTTCCAGTACATACAGACAGAACCATCAAAGCTAACAAACTGGATATTGTCGTAAAAGACCAAAATAGTATTGTCTGTTTCATGACTGATATGAGTATCCTCTGTGATAATAATTTTCAGCCAAAGAATTTGACAAATAAATAAATCTATAATAATAAACATGAAATTCTGTCTGTCTGTCTGGGACCCCTGTATCACAATCTACATTTGCTCTACATAGACATATCATACCTTTTTGGAATCAGGATGATCCTGGGATTGAAAATTTGCCCTTCGTTTGGTTCTTGGGATCAGGTCGGGATGAGGATCTGTTATATGCTAACAGTTGAAAATACAAATTTTGAAAGAACTCCAAAAATTTGTGAACTTATAAGTTTTTTCATTTAAACTAAATTTAAAGTAATACCATATTAGTAGGATAAAACCATATTGGTAAGGTACCAATAAATGCTTTATTATTATTACTATTGTTCTTTTTAGCTTTGGGTTGCAGGTCCAATTAGCCCTTCACAGGAGCTAGCTTAAAAGTCCACATGAAGTGCGGCTTTTAAGCAAGTAGATAGGTTGGGAGACAGAAACATAAAAGGAGCACAAAATAAAGTTTTATTTCATTTTTGTATTTGGTTTGCAAGATTCTTGATGTGAATTTTTGCGTTGAAACAAATCTTGTTGTTCTTTGGGACGGTCATAATGCCAATAATAATAAACACATGTGCTGATCAAATGACAGTTCAGAGACAGGAAGGTGGACTTAAGCTGTTGAAATGTTGTACACTGCTGGTTTTGAGGGATGGCAGAACATCGATATGTATTTTGTGCTATGTTGTATGTGTGATATGGTATTAGCATAAACACGTTTGCATTATATTGAATAATCACAAGCAAATTAGTGCACACATTTGTACACTCATATGTATTAGCAAGCACAATCATATACAGTTATAGATACCTATATTCATGCACACACACACACACACACACACACACACACACACACACGCACACACACACGCACACACACACGCACACACACACACACACACACATACACATATCACACATATATACATGTCCACATGTGCAATATAGCACAAAGCTCTAATTTCCAAGTAGTGATATAATTGTAGAAGATTAACGATTATTTAATTAACCATAATGGATTATAATCATATCTGATTATATCAATACTTACAACTTAACTTTGCACAACAAGTATATTAAGGGACAATATTCATGCATTTATACTGATTCTGGCTAAGTTAGGCTACTGCATTAATGATTATACGAGTTAAGATATTTTCATTATATTTACGGTTACATAAATTATAAATGGAAACACTGAACTAAAAGTCTATGGATAAATATACAAATAAAGAGTAATTCTTTTCTACTCTAGGCACAAGGCTCGAAATTTTTGGGGAGGGGGCCAGTCAATTAAATCGACCCCAGTACACATCTGGTACTTAATTTATCAACCCCGAAAGAATGAAAGGCAAAGTCGACCTCAGCAGAATTTGAACCTCAGAATGTAAAGACTGATGAAATACCTATTTCTTTATTACCCACAAGGGGCTAAACATAGAGGGGAGAAACAAGGACAGACATAGGTATTAAGACGATTACATCGACCCCAGTGCGTAACTGGTAATACCGCTAAGCATTTCGCCCAGTGTGCTAGCGTTTCTGCTAAGTCGCTGCCTTAAAAGTTTATAGTAATTGAATAAATAAAGTAGGATAAAATAAGATAAGGTAAAAAGAAGTACAGGAAATAAAATCTAGGATTGATCTAAAGGGCCACATTTAGAAAAAAGCTAGGATCCGTTCGGTTTGGCTCACAGATTGAACAGATCTTAATCTTAGTCTTAATCTCCATATTTAAGTTGCATTAAACTTTGGTAAGCTTACCTTTACCTATTCTGAGTTACTTGAAAGGTGATGTTCCCTTTCCTCTCCTCTATTTATTAATACCTTTGTTTGCCTACCAATGTGTTGTTTCACTTTAAGGATGCTTATTTTCCCATCCATTATGGTATTTTGACTGTTGCCCATTGTTTCAAATATGTTTTAGCATTGTATTTCTAGCTTTTTTTAAACAATCACATATGATTTGTCTTAAAGAATCAACCTTTAAATAAGAGTTTTGCTACCACTAGCAAAAGCTATACGTATCTTTCAGAAAGCACCATACCAATTTCACTTATGTAGCCTCGACTTGCTTCCGTGCCGGTGGCACATAAAAAGCACCATCCGAATCATGGCCGAAGCCAGTGCCGCCTCAACTGGCTTCCGTGCCGGTGGCACGTAAAATGCACCAATCCGACCGTGGCTGTTGCCAGCCTCGCCTGGCACCTGTGCGGGTGGCACGTAAAAAGCACCGACTACACTCATGGAGTGGTTGGCGTTAGGAAGGGCATCCAGCTGTAGAAACATTGCCAGATAAGACTGGAGCCTGGTGCAGCCTTCTGGCTTCCCAGATCCCCGGTCGAACCGTCCAACCCATGCTAGCATGGAGAACGGACGTTAAACGATGATGATGATGATGATGATGATGTAGCATTCACTGTTACTTTATATACATGCTATGTGGGAAGACAGAATAAAGGGGCTTTTGTTACCTTATAATAGAATCAATAATCACTTGGTACACTAAAACCCATTTTTCTTTTCCAGATAATAATGGCATGCCACCTAAATAGAGGGCACGCATTGGCAGAAAGTCTTCTGCAGCGGTAAGGCAGCAGTACTGGCAGGCTAAGGAAACTGAGGACAAGAAGTCCTGTAGACTGTTGGAGAAAACTGCTGCTGCTAGAGCTGCAACTACTGCAGAGCAGCACGAAACCTATCGAGTGTGTGCTGCTGACACAAGGGCTACAGAAACCCTACAAAAGAGTGCCATCCGTTGAGCATGCTATGCTACATCCACTTCTGTTGTGAGGTTGGCAGATGATGATAACCATTGGATGATGAGACTTCAGTCTAATGTTCACTGGAAGGCTCTTGCCCATGGTTATTGGTAGCCATTGAGCAGTTGATGGGCATCAAAGGCGCTCAACTACAATCCTACCAAGGATTACACCACACATCGAGAAACTGTTATGAGAGATATGTCTATAATATGTCCATTTTGCAAGGCCCTCAAGTGGATTGGAGAATCCAGTGGCCTATGCTGCCCAAATGGAAAGGTTCATTTGCCTGATCTGCAAAAACTCCTCAGCCTTTGCTCTCTTTACTCCTTGGTCAACATCTTGATTTTCAACAATTTATACAGAAAATTTGTGCTTATAAATCAGCCTTCCAGATGACAAGTTTTGGGCACAAACCCATTCGTGAAGACTCCTATATGCCAACGTTAAAAATTCAGGGCCAAACCTATCATCGGATAGGCTGTATTCTTCCTGTCAACAACGCTGAACACTGATTCCTTCAAATTTACTTCATGGGAGACACGACTGAGCAAACGGCTCGCTGAGCCCAGATGGCACCTGGAATTAAAATACCGCTTTTGAATTAACTTCAGAAAATACTCCACACCACCAACCGATATGTGAAGGACTTCAAAACTGCTATACAACGCCGACATACAGATGAGCCCAATTTCAAAGTTATGATAAGGAGTAACCGAACGCCTATCAGAGAGCACCAAGGATGCTTAATCAACCCCAAAATGATGAAATTGCAGTTCTGCTCTGCCGTCCCGATGAAGCCACACTGTCGACTACCTAGTCACCGCCTTCACCAATATATCAACATGCTTTTTCATATCAACTCTTTAGCAGCTGTTTCGACACACCGACGTGGGACAGCATGGGATGGCCTGCAAGAGTTTACATCCACGTGGTGTGCAGTGGGCAACATTCTGACTTTGGTCTGAATGGCTAAAAACTCGAATACAATGCAGTCAGTCTCCAATTTTCTTTGTGTGTTACCGGCGGACAAGATCATTTTCAATCCTCCATGATAGCTCATTAGTGACTGTCATTATTTAGAGGGGAACAACCCTAAGTAAACTCTTTACTCACAATAAAACTCATGCTAGTTATTTCGAGTATGTATATACGTGTATCCTGCTCACTTTTAGCATCATTACAACTTCACAGTTATCAGTCTGCTTTTCAACGTGATATCGTCTCCATGTTCAAACAGTAACGTTTTTTTCTATAGAGATATACATGTTGACTCACGCAGAGCACTTCTCTTTTGACTGATATACATTTACAGGTTCAGCATGGTAGCTGAAACTGGTTAATCCAATTTCTTTGGGACTTGAAACTCTCTCTTGTTTTCACATTACACACAGGTCATTAAGTACTTTCCTTTGACGTAATCTAGTGTCAATTTTTTATGTTGACTTGAAATCTGGCAACAAATTCTTAAGTGAATTGCAACCAGCATTCAATTGCTCTTATTATGAACTTTTGTTTAAATTGAGTTTCCACTTGTATGCACACGTTTGAATTGAGCTTCTATTTGTATGTGTACATTTTCACTGTGTTACAATAAATCTTTTGTTGAAGACATTTTGAGCTCCCTGTGTCATAGTTATTCGTTGCAAATGAATTAAGAGTACATTATATTTTAGTTGTCCCCACCCAAAAGATGCACTATAAACTGCCTGCCTTTCAACGTGACATTTTTTTTCTGCAAACTGCTAAAGATTCAAAAGAGTATTCGTGAACTGAAGTCAAACTCTTTATGTCTTCATTTTTCGTTACCTGAAATCAGTTTCAGAGTGATCGTACGCTGTAAGCATGTAGCAAATACATTTCTTTAACTTTACTTTTTCAAGTAGGTATTATATTGCCATTCTTGAAAGTACCAATCGTACTTCTCTCCGAAAAAATAGTTCCCTTTGCTGTTGAATAAAATAAATACGCAGAGGGGAAGTTTCAATGTCTTCCTTCTATTTCCTTACGTCATTTATTTGGCTGATTCTGACAAGAAATTTCGCTTTCATGTAAAACAACTATATTTTACAGTCATTATCCGTAATCTACTCCAAAAACACTTCAGTAGCTCTACTTTGCATTGCTTGCAAACTGATATATTCTATGATCCTTAAAGTGCAACGAATTCCAGAATAACCAGGTTTTCTGTTCCTAGGTTAATCGGAAACATAGATTGCTGTGCTACTCATAAACCTTCTTGGTAGTTCAATTATTTGGTGAAAAAAATACCACCAAAGCTACTTAAACCATCGAAAGGACAGGCGCATTTGCTAGTCTAGTATATATAATTTGCTAGTATGTGTGTGTATATTGCTAGTCTAGTATATATAATTCACAGTATGTGTGTGTATATTGACTAAAGCATAAGTTTCCACAATTCTCAACCGATTTTCACCAAACTTTACACATACATTACTTATGTCCCAAGGATGGTCAGGCACTA
>NC_043019.1:23229422-23254422 GCF_006345805.1 Octopus sinensis | reverse complement strand
TATGAAGACAATGAGCCAACAAAGTTGTTAGTGTGTCGGATAAAATTCTTAGCAGCATTTCTTCTGGTTCATTAGTTCTGAGATCAAATAGTATCAAGGTTCACTTTGCCTGTCATATATATCATCATCATCATCATCATCATCATCATCGTTTAACATCCGCTTTCCATGCTAGCATGGGTTGGATGATTTGACTGAAGGTTGGCGATGTCAGGATCTTGCAGGTTTTAACATCTCTGGAGTAGGTTTCCTCTACAGACCACTCAAGTATCCCAATTGTTGGTATCAGCATTCATCATCATCATCGTTTAACGTCTGCTTTCCATGCTGGCATGGGTTGGATGATTTGACTGAGGACTGGCGAACCAGATGGCTGCACCAGGCTCCAATCTTGATCTGGCAGAGTTTCTACAGCTGGATGCCCTTCCTAACGCCAACCACTCCGAGAGTGTAGTGGGTGCTTTTTACACGTCACCGGCATGGGTGCCAGTCAGGAGGTACTGGCAATGACCTCGCTTGAATCTTTCTACACGTGCCACCGGCACAGGTGCCATACATGGTGGGATATTGTCTTGTGAGAGTAGAGTCATGACTACTATATTTTGCTAAGTCTGGCATAATATTCTTGGATCACTCGATCTTTGTTCATAGCACTTTTGTATGATCTGATCTGGCAGAGTTTCTACAGCTGGATGCCCTTCCTAACACCATTATATATATATATATATATATATATATATATATATATATATATATATATATATATAATGTAGGTAAGAAAAATATTCAAGCTGTGTCCTTTTGAAGAATACCCACTTATTCCAATATTACACTCCAGTATGTAGTTGCTGTCATTGTTGTATTATGTTGTAAAAAACATTAAGTCAAACCCAAAGGCCTTCTTTCATTACGCGAAAGAAACAGCTTCAGTACACTACAAGCTAGGACCCCTCCTCCAAAAAGATGGCTCCCTCACAGACAGTTCAACTAAGATCAGTGAGATACTGAATGACCAGTTCAAAAGTATCTTTACCACCCCATTGGAACACAGACAAGTGAACGAACCAGTGGACTTCTTTGCCGCCTCACCTATAACCAGCAACGCAGTTACAATGGAATACATTGCCATTAGTGAAGAAGATATACTACTAGCCATCAATGAAGTTGACACAAGCTCAACTGCTGGTCCTGATGGTTTCCCAACAATCCTCCTCAAATCGTGTAAGCATGTCCTTGCAAAATCCCTCAAGATTCTCTTCCAGAGCTTTCTTACAAGTGGCAAACTGCCAAGCAAGCTGAAGGAGGGAATAATATGCCAAATACATAAAGGGGAAAGTAGAGCAGATGCCAAAAACTATAGACCTATCTCTCTGACTTCACACATCAGTAAAGTCATGGAAGGGATAGTCAGAGGGAAACTAATCACGTTCCTTGAAAAAAATAACTTGCTGAGTGATACCCAGCATGGTTTTCGACCAGGTAGGAGCTGCCTGACCCAGCTCTTACAACATTATGACTAGGTGTTGAGGAGGTTACTCAACAAGTCAAATGTGGACGTAATATACCTTGATTTTGCAAAAGCTTTTGACAAGGTGGATCATGGCATGATATGCCACAAACTGTATGACCTTGGCATAGCTGGAAAACTTGGAGAGGGGTTACATGACTTCCTGAAAGATTGGAAAGCCACTCTGGCAAGCTATGCAGATGATATGAAAGTCTCACAGAAAATACAGAACCGCAGCGATGTTGCACACCTGCAGCAGGAGTTGGACTTAATTTACAGATGGGCTGAGGATAATAATATGCAGTTTAATGCTGAAAAATTCCAGGCCCTGCACTACCAGCATCCAAAAGTGAATATGAAACTTACACTTACAGGGTACACCGGTCCACAGGGAATTTGAATCCCAGAGCCTAAGTTAGTGAGGGACCTGGGTATTGACATAAGTGACGATACTTCTTTCCAAGTGCACATTACCAGGATGGCGACAAAGTGCAGACGACTGGATGGATGGATCCTAAGAACATTCAGAACCAGAGATAAGGAAACCATGATGGTCCTCTGGCAGACATTTGTCCTCAGCCACCTGGATTACTACTCACAGATATGGTCACCTACCAGTGTGGAATTAACAGCGGAACTTGAAGCAATCCAGAGAAGATTCACAAAGAAGATTGTCTCTTTTCAACAGCTCAGCTACTGGGAAAGGTTGAAATAGCTAAGACTCTACTCCCTGGAGAGAAGACGGGAGAGGTATGCAGTAATATATATCTGGAAGATCCTGGAAAGAATTGTGCCAAATTTTGGCATTGAAAGCTACACCAATGCCAGAACAGGACGACACTGCATAGTGCCAAAGATCCCAGCAATGCTATCACGCTTCAGGACCAGTTACTACAACAGCCTGGGTTTCAAGGGCTCACAGCTTTTTAATATTCTCCCAAAGAGTCTGAGGAACTTGCACAAAGTAGATGTAGTGGCTTTTAAATCGAAGCTGCACCTCTTCCTGTCGAGAGTCCCAGATGAACCTACCTCATGGCAAGAGGTGCAAATGAGGGTAGCTATATCAAACTCCATTCTTCACCAAGTGCCACATATTAGAGGAGGCTCTTAGTAATAACAGTGTAGCAAAACGGCGGTGCATCAGCATGGCCACAACTCTGAGCTGAAACTAAAACAAGAATATATATATATATATATATATATATATATATAGATATATATATATTTCTTTACTACCCACAAGGGGCTAAACACAGAGGAGACAAACGGATTAAGTCGATTACATCGACCCCAGTGCGTAACTGGTACTTAATTTATCGACCCCAGAAGGATGAAAGGCAAAGTCAACCTCGGCGGAATTTGAACTCGGAACGTAACGGCAGACGAAGTACGGCAATGCATTTCGCCCGGCATGCTAACGTTTCTGCCAGCTCACCGCCTTCATTTTTTTTTTTCTGCCCTTTACAGCAGGGATCACCACCATCCCTGCCGGAGCCTTGTGGAGCTTTAGGTGTTTTCGCTCAATAAACACTCACAACGCCCGGTCTGGGAATCGAAACCGCGATCCTACGACCGTGAGTTCGCTGCCCTAACCACTGGGCCATTGCGCCTCCACTAATAGATATATAGATAGATAGATAGATAGATAGATAGATAGCTACAAAGATAGATATGTATACATACATATTGATATTTAGCAGAAGAAACTCAAAAGTGACTCAAGGACCAAGAGTTTCATGTGTTGGCCCCTTCATAAGTGCCAACGCATGAAATTCTCAGTTCTTCAGTCACTCTATTGCTGCAAAATATTAATAAAAATATACATACAGCCATATTTTTGTGACACCAGTATCTGTCAAGACCATGATTTCACTTGGTCTGATTGGTCTTCTCATATTGCCAAAGGTCTTGGTCATATATCAATTAATATGTATACATATATTTACACACACACACACACACACAATCACACACACACACTCACACACACACACACACACACACACACAATCACACACACTCTCACACACACACACACACACACACACACACACACACACACACAAAGGAGAATGTTCTCCTTTGTAAATTAGGTATGAATTCATCCTCGGTACAACATATTTGAACTAACCTATTAGCCAAAATATTTATTTGCAACATGATTTTGTGCACCCATTGTAATTATATACACCTGAGCGATGTTATCCTTCAAAATCATGATGCAACGTTTTGTTATGTGTCTGGTGGCTTTGTTAAACTTGTAAGACCATGTATGACACATGTATTGATTAACCACGCACAACACACAACTCAAACACACAACACATACACACAACGCACACACACAAGTCACACTCACATGCATACACAGCCACAAGTCCCACACATACACACATATGAAACCATTGATATAAGAATGACTAAAGACGTCACCAATCCCCCAAACCTGAATCCACCAGAGAGAAATCGACATATTACAAAGATTAACAGCACTGTTAAACACAGAGAAAGTGTTACATAATAATCAATTGTTTGTGGTTTAATAATTCAGGTAATATATTCATAAGAGAATAATAAAACCAGTGATGGCATCAGCAGAAGAAAGGAACAGATAAAAGCAAAAAAAATATTTGTGGCGCGTTTTGCAGTTATGTGGTTCAAGATTAAAATCAACTATACAGCCCATGAGTGCAAGTGTCTCTTCCTTGATAGCCCTGAGCTGACACAGCCCTGTGGGTGATTTTTTTAAATACTACAGGAGGTTGACAAGACTGTTTATGTATATAGGAAAGTTTCTTGTTGGGCTTATGGTAAGGTTTATAAGAAGAAGAGTTCAGGTCTAGGAAAACATTTAAAAAATCAACTTTTGACAGATTAGTAGCGACTGATTTTAAGGCCTAATTGACTGAAGGTAGAAATAATAATAATAATAATAATAATAATAATAATAATAATAATAATAATGATGATGATGATGATGATAATAATAATAATAATGATAATGATGATGATGATGATGATGATGATAATAATAATAATAATAATAGTAATAATAATAAAGATGAGGATAATAATAATAATAATAATAATAATAATAATAATAATATAATAATAATAATAATAATGGTTTCAAATTTTGGTGCAAGGCCAGCAATTTTGGGAGATAGGGTCGGTTGATTACACTGATTCTAGTGTTCAACTGGTACCTATTTGATTGACCCCTAGAGGATGAAAGACAAAAATCAACCTCGGCAGAACGTGAAGACAGAAGAAATGTTGGTAAGCATTTTGCCACTGTGCCAATGACCCTGCCAGCTCAATGCCCTATCACAGGTTTAATTGATTATTACAAATGTTTAAAGGGCTTATTGATCTTGGATTCTGTTGACTAGACAAAGGATAAAAAAAAAAAAGATTTACATTTGTATAAGCTCTGAAGAGAAATGTTAGCAACACAGGAATTTCTGTTTTGAAATTACCACTACTGAATGTTATCTTAATATGGCAAATGTGAAATTGTATAGAAGAATCAACCCACACTGGACAGGGTTGTTCTCTTGTCATATTGATTTCAGACAAACAAAAGATGAAGACTTTGGTCCTTATTTCTCCACCCCCAACTCTTTGCATTATACCATTGACCTAGTTCACTTCTCAGGTTATTATTTATGCAATAGAGAATATATAAAAATAGAATGAAATAGTGTTTGGCTTAACCTATTGGAGGGATATTTAGTCATTTATGTATGCACAGCAAATACAGACATATATATTTGTGTATATATATATGGGTATATATCTTTTATCTTTCACTTGTTATAGTCATTTGATTGTGGCCATGCTGGGACACCACCTTGAAGGGTTTTAGTCAAACAAATCGACCTTAGGACTTTTTAAAGCCTAGTATGTATTCTATTAGTCTCTTTTGCTGAACTGCTAAGCTACAGGGATGTATACACATCAGTACTGGTTGCCAAGTGACATACATTTACATGTACATGTATACGAAATTATATACTCATGCCCAGTGGCATATGATATCAGAATCTACTGTGAGTTCCAAATCCAACAGAGGGAAGGTTCCTGATGAGGAGTTTACATAAAGAAAGAACACAAATGCTTTAAGGTTCTCTACAGCTGTTGCAAACATGTTTTTTTTTATTTATGAATAAACTGATTACATCATGAAAAAATTCCGTTTCCTTCAGGTGAAATTGAAATTAGCAATTTAAAATTTGGTTCAAAAAAATTACCAAGATGTGGAATCTGTGTTGACTTTCATTTGTTACCAAAATGAGAGAGTCAAAACAAATTCCACATCTTGGCATTTTTTATGAACCAAATTTTAAATTTTAAATTTCTATTTCACCTGAAGGAAACAGATTTTTTCATGATGTAATCAGTTTATTCATCAATAATAAGCACAGCCTTTCTCTTGAAACTTCCACGTCCAAATCTACTTCCATGATGGCATTTGTTTATAAAATCTTCTAACAGGAATTACAACCGTGTTTCGTGGTCTGCTACCACAACAGCTCCTTTATAGGATCCAGTTAGCTCAAGACATCATCTGGAGGAACCACGTCCGGTTTTGGCCCCTACTCCTCTACCGTTTTGACATGGCAGGGCCCCACCTTTCGGAGGTGTCATCAGCTCTGGTGTTGGGTGCATGTCTTCTTTCTTCTTTTCCCTGGCCTCTTCGATGTATCGTCAGCGAGTGTCAGCCGGTGACCGACTGTCTTGTCAAATTTTTCCCTTTAAATACCTGCCGCATAGGCTCCAGCAGGCAGCCCCAGCAAGTTGTCACGTGACACTGTCTCACCTTAACTGACTAGTGAAGGCGCATAGTTTTAGCCCGCGCTTTTTCTAAATGACCGTCACCTGACATTGCACATTCACATTTGATTTCAATACACAAAACACCTTTTCTGTTGCAGTAAATGGCATGTCTAATCCTGGAAAGAAAAACATACGAAAGATCCTATTTCAAAAATGTATTGATTCTAGACACACTGCTAAAATCTGAGACAATTTGGACGAAAATTGTTCACATTATTAGGTAATGAAATGATGTCAAATCTTTTGGGACACCTTGAATATATTGCTCCAGATCTCCAGAAATATTCAGTACACGTTTGTATTTGTTCTTGTCCTTTATTCATTGAATAAATAATGGTCTCTTGTGAATGATGAGATTTAGTTTCTTTTGTCACAAAGACCAATATGATGATGGGGCAACGACTAGCATTACTTACAATAGTTAGTCTTGCAAATTCCTGTGGCAATTTTACTGCTAATTGTTTGAGACGGGCAAAGTAATAAGTGCCTGCCGTGAATTAACAAATATGCGTGTGTGTGTATTTAAATATATGTGTGTTTAAATATATGTGTGTTTAAATATATGTGTGTGTTTAAATATGTGTGTGTGTTTAAATATATTTGTGTATTTAAATATATTTGTGTATTTAAATATATTTGTGTATTTAAATATATGTGTGTGTTTAAATATATGTGTGTGTTTAAATATATGTGTGTTTAAATATATGTGTGTGTTTAAATATATGTGTGTTTAAATATATGTGTGTGTTTAAATATGTGTGTGTGTTTGGATGTACATGTTTGGATGTGTTAGGGTTAGGGTTTGGATGTGTGTGTGTATGTGTGTGAGTGTGTGCGTGCGTGTGCGCATGTGTTTTTATGTGTGTGTGTCAGTGTTACTGCATGCCTTCAATGCATTCTTATCAAATTTATGCATATCTATATGCGTGCATGTATGCAAAAATAAAATTACACACACATACATGCATACATACATATGAGATGGGGCTGAAAAGTTCTTGGCCTTAAGGGTATCACGAAAGGTCTGGCTGGAGGCCCAATCTTCCGAGTTCTGTTATAGGGCTTAGAAAAACTGAAGGACTGCTGCAACAAGTGTGCGAATCTGAGAGGGGAATAAGTTGAATAAAATCATAATTAACTGATCCTCCTGTATTTTCTTTTACCCAAATCCAGGAACTTTGCAGCACCTTTTTGTACATACATACAAGCATACATACATACATACATATATACATACATACATACATGCATACATGCATACATACATACATACATGCATGCATGCATACATGCATGCATACATACATACATACATACATACATACATACATACATGCATGCATGCATACATACATACATGCATGCATGCATACATACATACATACATACATGCATACATACATACATACATACATGCATACATACATACATACATACATACAAACATACATGCATACATGCATACATACATACAAACATACATACATACACACACACACACATTCATACATACATACATACATACAAACATACACAGACTTTCTGTACTTCTGTTCATTTTAGTATTAAATCATGTTAGTATTAAATTTAGTATTAATTATCATTCCTGCTACAAAAATCAAATGGCTACATGCTAGGATCTGCTACTATCAGAGATATTAATGTAATTCACAATTTCTTTGAGAATGACCTCAAGATTAATGCTAAAAATGTTAACAACGCCAAAAAAAAAAAAAACAGTTGGAATTAATAACATTTTCAGCTGACATAGGAATGGAATTTGGTCAAAAGAAATGTTCATATTTGATTGTCAAACATGGAAAAATCAGTTTCCCGAGCCCAAAACCCATGCATCAATGTCTCACACGCTCTTCTGTTCCACAGAGAATGCTACATCATACAAAAGTGCTATGAACAAAGATAGAGTGATCCAAGAATATTATGCCAGACTTAGCAAAATATAGTAGTCATGACTCTCCTCTCACAAGACAATATCCCACCATGTCTGGCACCTGTGCCGGTGGCACGTGTAAAAAGATTTGAGTGAGGTCTTTGCCAGTACCGCCTGACTGGCCCCTGTGCTGGTGGCATGTAAAAAGCACCTACTACACTCTCGGAGTGGTTGGTGTTAGGAAGGGCATCCAGCTGTAGAAACTCTGCCAGATCAGACTGGAGCCTGGTGCAGCCATCTGGTTTGCCAGCCCTCAGTCAAAATTGTCCAACCCCTGCTAGCATGGAAAGCGGACGTTAAACGATGATGATGATGATGCTGATACCAACAATTGGGATACTTGAGTGGTCTGTAGAGGAAACCTACTCCAGAGATGTTAAAACCTGCAAGATCCTGACATCAACTGAAAATCTCAGAAATAACGATGCTGACAGGCTCTACTGGAGAAAAGTTGAAGGAGGTAGAGGCTTGAGATCAGAGCAGGGCAGCCTTTGAATGTCATATGACCTCTCTTAGACAGCACTTGTTAAACAACAGCAGCAAAAGATAAATACATTAACTTAGTACTGAAAGGCGCAGGAGTGGCTGTGTGGTAAGTAGCTTGCTAACCAACCACATGGTTCCGGGTTCAGTCCCACTGCATGGCATCTTGGGCAAGTGTCTTTTGCTATAGCCCCGGGCCGACCAATGCCTTGTGAGTGGATTTGGTAGAATCCACTGTCATATATGTATATATATGTGAGTGTTTGTGTGTCTGTGTTTGTCCCCCTAGCATTGCTTGACAACTGATGCTGGTGTGTTTACGTCTCCGTCACTTAGCGGTTTGGCAAAAGAGACCGATAGAATAAGTACTGGGCTTACAAAGAATAAGTCCCGGGATCGATTTGCTCGACTAAAAGGCGGTGCTCCAGCATGGCCGCAGTCAAATGACTGAAACAAGTAAAAAAGTAAAAGAGTAAAGAGAATGATATCCTACATATGGGTAGCAAGCTCCTCAGGAAACACTCTCTTCTTGATGACTGACCACACAACGCTAAAACAGCCAGACCAACATCCTTCGAAAAACACCTGGATACTGAAAAAAGACTATGCTCTTTTACTTGTTCCAGTCATTTGACTGTGGCCATGCTGGAGCACCACCTTTTTAGTCAAGCAAATCGATCCCCAGGACTTATTCTTTGTAAGCCTAGTACTTATTCTATCAGTCTCTTTTGCCGAACTGCTAAGTTACGGGAACCTAAACACACCGGCATCGGTTGTCAAGCGATGTTGGCGGGGGGACATACACAGACACACAAACATACACACACACACACACACACACACATATATATACATATATACGACAGGCTTCTTTTCCGTCTACCAAATCCACTCACAAGGCTTTGGTCAGCCCGAGGCTATAGCAGAAGACACTTGCCCAAGGTGCCACGCAGTGGGACTGAACCCGGAACCATGTGGTTCGTAAGCAAGCTACTTACCACACAGCCACTCCTGCGCCTATATGTGTAAAAAAATTAAAGTAAAGTTTGAGTTGAAAGAAAACACTTGTCCTAGGTGCCACGCAGTGGGACTGAACCCGGAACAATGTAGTTCGTAAGCAAGCTACTTACCACACAGCCACTCCTACGCCTATGTATGGGTGTATTTCCTGAAGCTTCAAGTCACTGTCTGAATTGAGTCTAAGATCCTGCTCATAGATGTGGGGATGAATTTTGGTGAGCGGACACAATCAGAATGCCTAATGTGTCTCTACCTGTTGGCTGTAGCTCCGTAGTCTCCATTACAGCTGTCCATATGACATCTTACAGCCTTTAACCCTTTAGTATTTAAACCAGCCATATCCGGCCAAAATAGCTAATCTGTTTTATGTTCAAACTGACCAGATCCAGGCTCTCACACCTACCCTACAATATTATTCTACATTAAGTAATTACACCATCAAGATCTTGAAGATATGAGATAATGCATGATTAATTCAAATCAATGGGAATCAATAAGCATTATGTTTGATAGAATAATCTGAACACTAAAGGGTTAACCCTTTCGTTACTGTATTTATTTTGAGATGCTCTGTGTTTCTTTCAATTACTTTAAATATAACAAAGAATTTAGTAAAATAACTTAGTTATCATTCAGCTAGTGTTAGGAACATAAATTGTGACTAAGGTTTGGTGGAAGATTTTAATACAAAACTTATGAAAACAAGACATTTGTACTCAGAGCCAGAGCCGGTTTCAGCCGGGTTAGTAATGAAAGGGTTAAAGTGTTCACAGAGCATTGGGTATGCAGCAGTTATGATATCAGCATCTTGATACCTGGCACGAATCAACATGATACAGGTAACTCTTTTCCAATAATCAGATGCCATCCAGTCTCCATGCTAGCTAAGTTTTACTCAACTACAGCTTTAAATTTGATGCTCTCCAATGCTGTTGGCTATTCACCAATAGATCAAGCTGTTCTTGGAAAAAGGAAACATGAAAACATTGTAAAAATTTAACCTGAACACCCTGTGTATATATTTGTAAACATGCCAAACATTGTGTTGTGTGATTCAAGAATTTGTTTATAAAAATATATTGGGTCATCCCATAACTGAAAAAAGCCTGTCGTATGTATGTGTGTGTGTGTGTGGTGTGTGTGTGTGTGTGTGTGTGTGCTTCTTTGTGTCTGTGTCAGTTCCCTCCACCATTACCGCTTGACAATCGATGTTGGTGCGTGTAAGTCCCCGTAGATTAGCGGTTCGGCAAAAAGACCGATTGAATAAGTACTAGGATTTGAAAAAAAAAAAAAAGTCCTGGTCTCGATTTGTTAGATCAAAAAACCCTTCAAGGTGGTGCCCCAGCACGGCCGCAGTCAAATGACCGAAAAAGTAAAAGTATGTATGTATGTTTATGTATTTCACAACTGACGACAGCAAAATCACATTGCTAGAAGTTAAGCTATATAAACTCCAAAAGGAAATACCTCAAATCGAACACATAACACACACACACACAAACTATCATTTGTTTGTTTAATGTTTACCTTTTTTCACATCTAACCTTTCAAAACAAACACACTCGCCTCTCTATACCACCGCTGCCAACTCCGATGTCCCTCTACAATCTATTACTACTATGTGAAAAAAACATTAGACACATACACACGCGTGCGCGCACATATATTAGAATATTCTTTTTATTACAAAACAAGTTTGTGCTCTATTTCTTATAAGTTCTCTTCCCCCTCTACCTTCTTCTTCTTCTTCTTCTTCTTCTTCTTCTAACTTCTTTCTTAGTTATATTAGTAATCGTTGTTGTTGCTGCATGCACTTTTATACTACTTGTCTTTTTGACTGAGCTGCGGTCCTGGATCAAGAGTAGACCAAGGCAGGGACCCTGGTACGCTGAGTGCTGTCAGATGTTCATAGCCCTCTGCTAGTCGAGCAATGCCGTTATTGGATGTCCCACCATTTTTCTACAGAAAATTCGTGGTGGGTAAGGGCAACGATGTTCTCGGGTAAGAACTGGGCGTCAGTGGAAATCAGCTGGCTGGTCTTTTCCGGAGGATTTCCGGAAATTATTGGCCTGACAGAGCAATCAGAGAGCATTACCAGCTGGAGATAAACTCTACAAGCAAGTAAGCACTAGGGTAGCTAGGGAATGGGAGTGATATAGACACTTTTCATCCTGCTGTAGGCTATAAACCAGAATAGATTATATTGAAATAGTACCGTGTATATATATATATATATATATAAACTACTGCAAATGCACGACTTTTGGGCCTGCTGTAGGCAATGTTTTTTTTTTTTGTGGGGTCCGGGTGCGGTAAACGGAAGGGCCACCCCCAAGTGCGAATTTTTTTCCCCACAAGAGTTCCGGACCTCTTTGCATACAGCCAAACAGAGCTCACCTTGAAAATCCACATACTGTGTACTATTACAGTACAGCCAGTCATGCATAGAATGATGTATGCGACTCTGTGAGTACAGCATATCAGGTCTCACATAAGCACCACATCCCCCCCCACCATCCTCATAGAGTAATTGAGCACCATCTCTATATGGAGCTAACATTAGGTACCTATGCTCAGACTGAGATTAGTGATACTGCATATACCCATTGATATATGCAAGGAGGGCGTAATACGACACAACGCCATATTGATTACGATGTTCCCAGATCAACACCAACATTTTAAATTACGAATGTACAAAATCAGTCAAAACATTAGGAAACTACACTCATTTACATTTTCTAGGGATCTTTTCCTTTTGAACGGCAGACAATTTCTAGTTAACTAAACACTTTAAAACTTCGTATACTGGTAGAATGTTTAGGGTTAGTTACAGGATGTTGTCTCAGTTTTAGACGCAGCAAATGATTTTAGTTGAATGGAGGTAATCGATTGGTTAAAATTGCCGAAATGCTCGGATTTTCAGACGAAATATCTTACAAACTATAGAATTTTCTCAATAAAACCAAGAGAAAATGATGTTTTATAAACTTATTCTACCAGTATACGAAGTTTAAAAGTGTTTAGTTAACTAGAAATTGTGTTGACATCTGCCGTTCAAAAGGAAAAGATCCTCTTCTAGTAAATTACGCAAATTGGTAACACTTATGGCATCATCGGTGAGCAGCTCTCCATTCACTTTATACACTAAATTCGACATTTATCCACCCGTTTAGAACAGTTACATTTTACTATAACGCACATTTCCCACTGAACTCAACCGGAGTATTTTCGTGACTAAGGGTACAATAGTTTGATAGTTGAGCTGTGATTGGCTGTATGCAAATGAGTTCATAACTGGTGTCCGGAAATCTCGTGGGAAAAAAATTCGGGCCTCGGGCGGCACACACACACTAGCTATGCTATTACATGGTAGTACTGTCAACAGTGCTTACATAAGATGCACACACAACGATAAAACCATTCATACAGTATTTGAGCATTGCCAACTTGTGGTGTTATTGCTGAACAACTGCTGTAGGACAGAGTTGGATATTGGCCGACACCTTCGAGAAGATCACCTTGCTATCTTCTTTTGACTAAGAAGGGCAGACAGTTTTTCTCTGTCTGGTCGCTACGGTGAAAGAGGATGTGGGGGTGAATACGACTGAAAGGGCTGAAGAATCGCTTTTCTCTTCAACCGAGCTCTCATCAATTTTTTTCAGGTTCCACAAGAAGATCTTCGAAGTTTTTTAAATTGTTTCTTTTTTATATTCTCCTTACTGACCGATGTGTATTTTTTGTCAGTCCTGATAGTTAATGAAGATATTATTATTATAGAAGGCGGCGAGCTGGCAGAATCGTTAGCGCGCTGGGCGAGATGCTTAGCAGTATTTCGCTCGTCGTTATGTTCTGAGTTCAAATGCCGCTGAAGTCGGCTTTGCTTTTTATCCTTTCGGGTCCACAATTTAAGTACTGGGGTCTATGTGATCGATTGTCCCCCTCGCCACAAAAATCGAGGCCTCGTAACTATACTCTTTTAATTGTTTCAGTCCTTTGACTGTGGCCATGCTGGAGCACCAACTTTAGCCGAACATATCGACCCCAGGACTTATTATTTGTAAGCCTAGTACTTATTCTATCGGTCTGTTTTGCCAAACCGCTAAGTTAGAGGACGTAAACACACCAGCATCGGTTGTCAAGCGATGTTGGGGAGGACAAACACACACACACGCGCGCACACACACACACACATACATATATACAACGGGCTTCTTTCAGTTTCCGTCTACCAAATCCACTCACAAGGCTTTGGTCGGCCCGAAGCTATAGTAGAAGACAATTGCCCAAGGTGTCATGCAGTGGGACTGAACACAGAACCATGTTGTTGGTAAGTAGAAAGGATTATTATTATTATTATTACTATTAATATAATAGTAATAATAATAGTAGAAAGGATTATTATTATTATTACTACTATTATTATCTAAGGCGGCTAGCTGGCAGAAACGTTAGCACGCCGGGCAAAATGCTTAGCTGTATTTCATCTGTCTTTATGTTCTGAGTTCAATTACCGCCGAGGTCGACTTCGCCTTACACCCTTTCGGGATCGATAAATTAAGTACCAGTTGCGTACTGGGGTCGATCTAATCGACTGGTCCCCTCCCCAAAAACTTCGGGCCTTGTGCCTGGAGTAGAAAAGAATCGTTACTGCGCCGGATAAAAGCGCTTAGAGGCATTTCGGCCGCCCTAATGTTGGGAATTTAAATCTCACCGAAGTTGACATTGTTTTTTCCATCCTTTCAGAGTCGATGAAGAAAGTATCAGTCAAGCACGGAGGTCGATGTGGTTTGGTTGTATCCATTATTTTTATATGTTTGTGGTGTAGTGCGTGATTTGAGGGAGATTTCAGACATGGAGAGCGACCACATAGAGAGCTTCATCTTCGGGTTTCATTTCCTTCTATGCAACTGCATGTGTGATTTGAGGGAGATAAGACTTCTGTTTCCAGCATGTTGAACAACCACATAGAGATCTCGTTGACTTGGATGTACTTTTCCGCACCTAACTATGCGTTTTGAAAGAGATTTCTAGAACGACCAGCAAATGACGGAGAGGTTTTCTCGTTGGCGACAATACGATTTAAGGGAGATTTAGTTGCTATTTCATGCATGGGAACAACCACGGAATTCATCATTAAGAGGCCCACCCCCAACAGATTCGGGTGTCCTTCCTTCATATTATAAGATAGAATTGATTGATTTTGAGCAAGAATTAGCTGTTGTTTCTTTCAGGTCGACTGTTAACAGCTAGAAAAATGAAACTTTAGGTTTACCATTTTGTTTGACTCTCCACCTGCCTTTCTATCTATCTATCTATCATCTATCTATCTATCTATCTATCTATCTGTCTGTCTGTCTGTCTGGCTGTCTGCCAGTCTGTCTATCTATCTGTCTGTCTGTCTATCTATCTATCTATCTATCTATCTATCCATCTATCTATCTATCTATCTATCTATCTATCTATCTATCTATCTATCTATCTATCTATCTATCTATCTATCTATCTATCTATCTATCTATCTATCTATCTATCTATCTATCTATCTATCCTTTCCATCTATCTATCTATCTATCCATCTATCCATCTATCTATCAATATGTCTGTCTGTCTGTCTGGCAGTCTGTCCATTTCTGTCACACGTGCCTTCCATGCACGAGCTCCCACCTCCCTTAAACGCTTTGCACTAAAAATATCAACCAAACGGACACAGGTAAGTATTTATATGCGGCTCTTAATATCATTATTTACCTGAAATATTTTTAACGACTTTTATTTCATTGATTTTTATTCATGTCATTGATTTTCAATCGTGTTTTGATTGGAACGCACACTAACACAAGCACACATACGCTTACGTAACACATGCATACACCTAACAATATACAAGTTATCGCTTTTGTAAGCTTTGCTTAAATCCTCACAGTTTATACATTAATGTGACCGCAGTTACGTAACCAGCCTATTGCAAAACTGGGAGCAGGGGGATATCCTGATAGCTGGGTGTGCTGAACAGAACTAAAAAACCGTACTGTTTATAAAATTTGATTATGTCTTTCAAGAAAATTCACAACACAAAATAATAAAATCAGGTTACATTTATTGGATCTTTTCTTTTTGAAAGCCAGATTTTAAAGATTTTTCTAGTTAACTAAATAATTTGAAACATCGTATACTGGTAGAATGTGTCAAAAGAAAACAATAATTTCAAGTAGTTTTTTTGACAACTAGGAAAATCTGGCTTTCAAAAGGAAAAGATCCCATTTATTTAATACAACTGCAATCTACGGCAACGCAATACAAAAAAATTTAAGAAAATCGTTCTTGTCTATAATTGATTTGAAGTTACTAAGAGAAGCAAGTATCACGAGGTTTGGTTTTCGTGGGTGCTTCATATTTCGTCGAAAGGGAGTCATAATTCAAGTTAATGTTGAAAACGATGACTCGCGTGTGGCTGTGCTACACCCAAATGCTAATGCTGTTCCAGACAATAGATAGACATTTGGATACATAAAGATCTAAAAATATCCAGCAAAATCATTATATTTTGTTTGAAAATGTATGCTTAAGTCACTATAACTTCAGACAGCAAGGCCGACTTATCGCAATTAACTAAATTGCTCAAAGGTTTTAAAGTATCAAAATCCAAAAAATGTCTCGGAGATTGGTAGTTGACTTGCCAAGGAAGAATATATGCTGTCGTTTTGCTCTTAAAATCTATTACCTTCTTTTTGATGTTGTATCCATATCTAGATCATAGTGGTTCAGTTCACACCCGAAAAGAAGGGCTTTAAAGCAAAATTCACCTTGATCATATTATTCAAAATTTATATGACAATCCAGCCAAAATTCCCCGCAAGCAGTGGTGTAAAGTTAACTTTTGGTATGCTCCAGGTAAATAAAGGTATATATATATATATACCGTTTGGCACCAAAATGTGATGTGATAGAGCAAACCTGAGGTCAGTTTTGGAATCAACACCCAAAAATTAGTCTAAAACAGATCTAAGATTTTATGCCAGAAAATAAAAGTTTTATTTTGTTGACCAGTGTTATTGATCTGATCTGAGATATCCGCGCACGCTGCAGACTTCTTTTTAGGTAACCTGAGCGCTCCGAGGAAGACGCACTGTAACAAGCTCCTTAGTTGTGACCATCGTCCTCGGGGCGTTCGTAGCAAATGTCATCTGTCTGTCGAGTGTCAGCTGGACGAAGAAATATGTTCTGTGACGGTGCCACCTCCGCACTGCTTGACTGTACATTGAAGATTACTCACTTCCACCCGAAACGGACGACTCCCGACGTCTTATTGTAAACTTAACAAGAAGAATACATTTAATTGCATCCATCGAAATGCCATGCTTGTGGTCTGCTTAAGTCGAATCCCGTCTAATGATTGCAACCATTGCACTTTCGTGTCTCCCTTAAATGAAGGTCATTCTTTCAAATATTTATGCAACAGTAATGGGTTTCCTGAAATAAACCAGTCGTGAGTTTCTCGAAGATTCCCAGAGAAAGAATTTTTGAATTTTCCGAGTCGTCTCCTCCCCCGCCCCTCGTTCGACAGCGTGCATGGCTTTTTGTTTTTTTTTCATATTCGTTTACTACATGTTGTTTTACACCTATTACACTATTTTTATTTTCATTTTTGTGATTGGGTGTCGAAATGGGGTTACTGGATCGTGTGAATTATCCGAGTCTGCACCCTCCACCCCCCCGTCACAAAAATTGAAAAAAAAAAAGTGTACTAGGTGTAAAATAATGTGTAGTAAAGAATATGGGATCTTTTCGGTTTGAACGGCAGTTTTTTCTAGCGGTGTTATATGAAATTGTCACCTATAATTATGACCCTAGTATCGATCTATTGCATTTTAATCTGTTTTAGGGTTGGTTAGGGTTAGGAGTGGGGGGAAGGGTATCTTTTTTTCTTCACAAATGTAAATAAACCCAATCTGTTTCTTAAACGAGGGACATATTCATATGGCACAGAATGTTTTTTTTACCTCAATAGACGCCAGTGATTGGTTGAAATTGCAGAAATTGAAAAAAAAACCCAACAAATATCTTACAAACTATAGAATTTTCTCAATAAAGCCTAGAGAAAAAGATGTTTTATAAACACATTCTACCAGTATACGAAGTTTAAAATTTTTTAGTTACCTAGAAATTAGGTTAAAAACTGCTGTTCAAACCGAAAAGATCCCGAATATGAAGAAAAAAGTTTTCGCCGACGAACGGGGAAGTGGTGAGAGGACTCGGAACATTCCCGATGTGAATTTTCCGAGTTGTCTCCTCCCCTTCCCGTTCCACAGCGCATTTTATTTTTCATACTCGTTTACTACATGTTGTTTTACACCTATTGCACTATTTATTTATTTATTTATTTATTTTGCTCTGATGAAACACTGGGGTTTAGTCAAAATTAGAAAGATTCATCCATTTTTAAATATATTATACTAAAAAATAAAACAGAAAGGGGAAACGGGCACCCGTAGCATATAAACAAACATATCGGACGATACAAGTGGCAGTAATTTACTTTTACCAGCCAGGTATTATTAATGATACGAAGAGGCCGACAATATCGTTTGCAAATTCTTAATTGGTTTTAATCAAATTTTTTTACTGTGCACACTCGTTAGGGTTAGTTTTAGGGTTAGGGTTAAGGTTAGAGTTAGGGGATGTTTTCGCTTTGACCGGCAGATTTTTAAAATAATTTCTTTGTAACTAAACACTCTTAAACTTCGTATACTGGTAGAATATGTTTATAAAACCTTTTTCTCTTGGCTTTCTTGAGAAAACTCTGTAGTTTGTAAGCTATTTGTTCATTAATTTCTTGCATTTCGGCAATTTCAACCTATCAATGATGTCTATTGAGGTGAATCCAATTTGTCCGGATCGTTGTCAACAACAACAACAACAACAACATTGATAAAATACCTTAGGAATGAGAACCCAGGTTCGAAATTTCCCCAAGACACCTGATAAAGGCTGGATGGTATATCAGTCAAAATGTTGTGTTAACAACAAACAAGATGAGGGCAAATATCTGTCAAATGTAAATAATGTTTAATAAAATGTATATTAATAAAAAATATATATCCATATGTATTATGCAGTATAATATTGGAGAAAACCTTGAGTTAAAAAATCATGCGTGTCCAGAATAGAAAATTATTTACTATTTATTTAATGTATTCTAGGCACACATAATTTCTTTTTGAGTAGTATTTTTTAACTCGGGGTTTTCTCAGATATACATTGAAATGAAGTTCTAGAGAAGACTCAGCCACGTCAGCGAAACTGAGTTCTAGAAGTGCTGTATGTCCTGCCCACACTTAACAAGAAAACTTCTCACACACGCTATGCCACAACAAACCAAACTACCTCTACTTCTCTTCTCTTCTTCACATTTCTGCTTCATACACCATGTTTACCTCTCACTCCCAAATCCTGTCCTCTTGGCCCTATGCAACTGTATCATTGCTCTCCGCTAGCCCCCGATCAGTGTGTTCCACCCACATGCCCTGTCTCACTGTATTATTGCTATCTGCCAGCTCCCGACCTGTGTATTCCACCCATACATAACAAGAAAACTTTTCCCTTACCCTACCCCAACAAACCAATCTACATCTCCACATCTCTTCTCTTCCTCACATTTCCTCCTTCATACACTATGCCTAGCTCTCACTCCCCAATCCTGCTATCTGGTAGCCCCCCCCCCACATCACTCTATATGTACCCAGGTTTTTGCCACTCACTCCTCCCATCTGCAGTCTTTAATCACACTTCCTTTGCAATATCCAGCCACTTATATTATGGCATTTGAACCTCAATGCCCTGGCACTTGCCACTATCTATATCTCCCTCTTCCTTTACTCAACCACCCCATTTATATTCTGATCTCCAACCCTTGTGAATATGCCCGGCATTTTGCCACCATCCTGCTATCTTCCACTCTCTCTCTCTCCTCCTGCACTTCCCTCAGGTTGGGTAACCATGTATTTCCTTTGCGATGGTGCACCTGTTTCTGCCTTCATTCCTGATCTCTCTCTCTCTCTCTCTCTCTCCCTCTCTCTTTCTCTCTCACTCTCTGGCTGGGTAGCCTTGTACTTCATCTACAGCAAGACACCTGTTTCTGTCTCTCTGTCTCACTATAACCTTTCATCTTACACAAGATCACCTCCTCCAATGCCCACTTCCCTCTTGAAAGTTTTTTTTGTCTTTCAAGTACTTGGTGACCCTGTCAGTGCAGGTGCCACTTAAAAGCACCCAGTCCACACTGTAAAGTGGTTGGTGTTTGGAAGGACATCCAGCAGTAAAAACCTGGCCAAAACTGATCTCATCTGTGCTTGTGTCACGTAAAAAGCACTAAGTCTACTCTGCTGAGTGGTTGGTTTTAGGAAGAGTATCCAGCAGTAAAAATCTGGCCAAAACTGATCTCATCTGTGCTTGTGTCACGTAAAAAGCACTAAGTCTACTCTGCTGAGTGGTTGGTTTTAGGAAGGGTATCCAGCAGTAAAAATCTGGCCAAAACTGATCTCATCTGTGCTTGTGTCACGTAAAAAGCACTAAGTCTACTCTGCTGAGTGGTTGGTTTTAGGAAGAGTATCCAGCAGTAAAAATCTGGCCAAAACTGATCTCATCTGTGCTTGTGTCACGTAAAAAGCACTAAGTCTACTCTGCTGAGTGGTTGGTTTTAGGAAGGGTATCCAGCAGTAAAAATCTGGCCAAAACTGATCTCATCTGTGCTTGTGTCACGTAAAAAGCACTAAGTCTACTCTGCTGAGTGGTTGGTTTTAGGAAGAGTATCCAGCAGTAAAAATCTGGCCAAAATAAGTCACAGAAGTCTGGTGCAATCTTTTGCCTGGTTGGCTCTTGTGAAACCGTCCCACCCATGCTAGCATGGAAGGCAGATGTTAAACTATGATGATGATGATGAGAGGGAGAGAGAGAGAGAGAGAGAAAGATACGTATATGTAGGCATACTGCAATTTATGTTATTTTGCATTATGTCTTTTCAAATTTATGTTGATCTCAGGGAATATACTTAAAAACAATTTTAAACACCCCTTAAAGCTCAATACTGAAGTGGAAAATCAAATATAACTAGAGGGAAAATACATACAACCCACTTATTAAGGCAGATTTTTCAAATGTTTTTCCAGTGTTAAGCCATTTTTCGGTTTATACTACATGTCTTGACACCAATTTCTGACCTAAGTTGACATATGCCTCTATATACATATATACAGACATATTGAAACTGTGACTATTTCGAAAGAAAACCCTGCTCGGTTGATCAGCTGCTGATTGGAAACGGGCATCTCTGAGTAGTGGAAATTGGAGTCTTTCAGTTAGAAAGAAGCCCATCGTATATATGTATATGTATATAAATGTATGTATGTGTGTGTATATGTTTGTGCGTCTGTGTTTGTCCCCCACCCCAACATCGCTTGACAACCGATGCTGGTGTGTTTACGTACCCGTAACTTAGCGGTTCGGCAAAAAAGACCGACAGAATAAGTACCAGGCTTACAAAGAATAAGTCCTGGGGGTCGATTTCCTCGACTAAAGGCGGTGCTCCAGCATGACCACAGTCAAATGACTGAAACAAGTAGAAGGATAAAAGAATAAAAGAATATTTACCGAGACGTTAGTGTATTGTATTATTTTCCTTTAGAGCCACTTCTTTCTATATTAATACTAACTCCTGCAGCTTTGCACGATTGAAAAGGCTCTAGTAGAATCCTAGCATAAAAGGACAGAATTGGATTAAGGATAAGAGAGATTCTCATTCCGGTGTCCGGTTGTAATTTAAAGCGATAAATACTCTACATTTGTATTGAGCCCTGTAGTATATTGCTTATGGTGGATCAACAGAGAAGATATATATATATATATATATATATATATAAATCGAAATTGAACCAATCCTATGACTGGCACCCGGCAGATGCCAGGACCCCTGGACTGGAGATACGTAAAAAGCACTATCCGAATTGTGGCCGATGCCAGCGCCACCTCGACTGGCTTCCGTGTTGGTGGCACGTAAAAAGCACCATCCGAATCGTGGCCGAAGCCAGTGCCGCCTCGACTGGCTTCCGTGCAGGTGGCACGTAAAATGCACCAATCCGACCGTGGCCGATGCCAGCCTCGCCTGGCTCCGGTGCAGGTGGCACGTAAAAAGCACCCACTACACTCACGGAGTGGTTGGCGTTAGGAAGGGCATCCAGCTGTAGAAACATTGCCAGATAAGACCGGAGCCTGGTGCAGCCTCCTGGCTTCCCAGATCCCCGGTCGAACCGTCCAACCCATGCTAGCATGGAGAACGGACGTTAAACGATGATGATGATGATGATGATATGTGTGTGTAACAGTGGCAACTCTGGCTCTCAGGCTGTTCGGGCTTAGCCCAAGTATAAATTTAGTAAAGTGAATGTGTATTTGCAAGCCGATTTAATTTCTACCAACACTGACTTCAAGTATGTAATTTCAGCCAGTAACTCACGCTCCTTTTATTGAGCCTGGTCGCAGTTCATTTATTTTCTTTCAGTGCCTGGCAGTCATCTTAGAGGTGTCCTGTGTCAAAAAATATCATTCGTAGCAGATGTTCTCTTGACATGATTCACATGTGCCCGACTCAGGCTCAGAAGTTACAGCCCGAGTTGTTATCTACAATCGTAAAAATTAAAAGTAACTTAAATTCAATATTTACTTCAAATATTAAATTTCTATAGAGATATGGGTTTAAATTCCAATCTATGAAAATTTTCTGCTCTGCAGTGTTCTTAAAGGAACAAAAAATTATCTAACAACTCAGGCTGACACAAATGAACCTGGTAGGTGAAAAGGCAACAGTCAGATCGGTGATGTTTGTTGTGCACTCTGGTTTCATTATTTGATTGTTGTTATACAGTAGTAAGTTGGGCTAATATGAACAAGCAAGGTAAGGTTTAAAGCACTGACATCTCTTGTCAAGAGTACAGGTGACAGTCAGATTGTAGAAGTTTGATGTGCATTCCGCTTTCATTATTTGATTGCCATTATTCTGTGCGTCTATGTGTAAAAGATCAGTTGTGTTTTGCATGGTTGCCTTATTTTTACTTTTAACATAGAAATGGAAAAAGACACAGTGCTAGATATAAAAAATAAGCCATTTGGGACTAGAAACATTGTGGAAAAGTGTGAGACATTCTTTTTTTGTTAGAAGCGGAAAACTTGCTTACTGTGAAATTATCCGAGCATATGTAAGTCTGTGGTGTGAATTATGTCTCTTACCTTCTTTTATGCAAAATCTGTGATGAGCACAAGTGATGCTGATGACCTGGAGTTGCCACTGATATATATATATATATAGGTGACCCTATAAATTGGCCCTAACTCTCTTTAACTAAATATATATATATATCATCATCATCATCATCATCATCGTTTAACGTCCGCTTTCCATGCTAGCATGGGTTGAACGGTTCAACTGGGGTCTGGGAAGCCAGAAGGCTGCACCAGGCCCAGTCTGATCTGGCAGTGTTTCTACAGCTGGATGCCCTTCCTAACGCCAACCACTCCGTGAGTGTAGTGGGTGCTTTTTACGTGCCACCAACACAGTGCCAGATGAGGCTGGCAAACGGCCACACTCGGATGGTGCTTTTTACGCGCCACCGGCATGGACGCCAGGTGAGGCTGCCAAACGGCTACGATCGGACGGTGTTTTTTACGTGCCACCGGCACAGGAGGCCAGTCAAGGTAACGCTGGCTACAGCCACGTTTGGATCGTTCTCTTATGTGCCACTGGCACTGGTATCACAACTACAAATTCCATTGATGTTGATCGATTTTGATTTTGATTTAGATTTAGACTTTGAGTTTGATTTACACTCACCTCAACAGGTCTTCACAAGTAGAGTTTTGTGTCCCAAGAAGGAAAGGTATGCATAGGTGGACTGATATCATCATCATCATCATCATCGTTTAATGTCCGTTTTCCGCGCTAGCACGGGTTGGACGGTTTGACCGGGGTCTGGGAAGCCAGGGGCCGCTCCAGGCTCCAGTCTGATCTGGCAGAGTTTCTACGGCTGGATGCCCTTCCTATATATATATATATATATATATGTGTGTGTGTGTGTGTATATATATATATATATATATATATACCAATTAAGGACTGAACACGAAAAGGTGGACAGTCAACATGCTAGATATAGACGTCAAATCGCCATTCTCCCCAAAGATTTTGTTCTCAAATAAAAATAAAATTCAGCACGACCTAAAGCAATGGATGAGACAAAAGAAAAATTTTTCTTTTGTCTCATCCATTGCTTTAGGTCGTGCTGAATTTTATTTTTATTTGAGAACAAAATCTTTGTGGAGAATGGCGATTTGACGTCTATATCTAGCATGTTGACTGTCCACCTTTTCGTGTTCAGTCCTTAATTGGTATATATAAATATTTTAATCTTCGGATTCTTTTTAATGTGCTAGACCACTGGTTTAATTGACTAATATCAATTTCTACCCTTAATTTTTAAATATATATATAATATATATATATATATATATATGTACATATATATCTATATATATATATATATATATATATATATATATATATATATATATATATACATGTATATATATGTTATATGAATGTATGCATGTATGTATAGATAGATAGATGAATTGAATGATAGGTGTGAGCGTATACGTATTTTGGTTTTACCTATTTTTGTAAATATATACACCCACATACATTCGTACACACGTATTTCTAAATTGACGCAAAAGGTTGACCTAAGATTTGAATGGGCATAAGAAATATAATGACAATGAATTGAGATATTTTAGAATCTCTTTAGAATTGTTAAAGAAAAGAAATAGTGAGTCACCATTTGAATGTATCTTTCATAATAATAATAATAGATAATAAAAATATTGTGTACAGTGCTCAGGTGCACTACAACTCATCTAAAGTGTATGTATAATCAGGTGTAGTTTCGGCGGATTTCGGAAAGCATGAGGGCCTTAAAGGATGCAGTGTCATGGCAGTCAACAACTGACGCAGGCAGTTTGTTCCATGCTTCAGCAACTCTGAGCGTGAAAAAATGTTTACGAAAGTCATGGGAGCTGTGTTGTTTTCTGACTTTGTAGGCATGTCCACGTGTGTTGGACACATGGAGATCAAAAAGGTGTTCAGTGTTGTT
>NC_043019.1:23194422-23224422 GCF_006345805.1 Octopus sinensis | reverse complement strand
TGAGATGCCATTCTCTGTGGCTGAGTTCCCACAACTCTTCAAGATTGCGTGGATTCTTCTGACAAACTCTTCTCTTTAGTTCTGTCCACATTTGCTCGATGATATTTAAGTGAGGGCTCTGAACTGACCAATCTTTCAAAATGGTGACACCATCAGCCAAACTCTGTTGTGTCATATGCGATTTGTATCATGGAGCTCTGTCATGCTGAAAAATCTTGCCTTCGACCAAGTCTGGTATCAAACTGTCTTTCAGTAACTGAAAGTATTTGGCACTATTCAAGTTACCATCAGTTTCAACCAACTATCTTGAACCATCACTTTTCATGTATCCCCAAAGCATCAGAATCTTACCCCACACCAAACTTCACTGTTTGCGTCGTGTAACATAGGACGTTTCACTTTCTAATAAGTGGGGACTTGTCAGAAAGCCTCCAGGAAAGTGAAGTGATACATTTTACATGAAAAAAAATAGTAAAATCCGGGAGTAAGAGCCTGATGACACCTTGGGCATGTTTCTCGTTCTATGGCGTCAGGCCAACCAAAGTGTTGGAAGTAAATTTGGCTGATGGAAACTGAAAAAGCCTGTCATATATATATATGTGTGTGTATGTTCCTGTATTTGATGTTCTCCACCACTGTTTGACAACCGGTGTTGGTGTGTTTACATGCCCCTAACTTAGAAGTTCAGCAAAAGAGACTGATAGAATAAGTACCAGGCTTTAAAAAAATAAGTACTGGGGTCAATTCATTTGACTAAAAGTTTTTCAAGGCAGTACCCCAGCATGGCAGCAGCCTAATGACTGAAAACAAATAAAAGATATATATATGTATATATATATACACAGCCTCATCTGGCACCTGTGTTGGTGGCACATAAAAAACACCATCCGAGCGTGGCCGTCTGCCAGCATCGTCTGGCACCTGTGTCGGTGGCACATAAAAAACACCATCCGAGCGTGGCCGTTTGCCAGCCTCGTCTGGCACCTGTGTCAGTGGCACATAAAATCACCCACTACACTCTCGGAGTGGTTGGCGTTAGGAAGGGCATCCAGCTGTAGAAACACTGCCAGATCTGACTGGCCTGGTGCAGCCTTCGGGCTCCCCAGACCCCAGTTGAACCGTCCAACCCATGCTAGCATGGAAAGCGGACGTTAAACGATGATGATGATGATGATGATGTGGAGGCGCAATGGCCCAGTGGTTAGGGCAGCGGACTCGCGGTCATAGGATCGCAGTTTCGATTCCCAGACCGGGCGTTGTGAGTGTTTATTGAGCGAAAACACCTAAAAGCTCCACGAGGCTCCGGCAGGAGGTGGTGATCCCTGCTGTGCTCTTTCACCACTCTTTCTTCTGTTGGCCTGCTCGCTTAGCCAGCAGGGTGGCGCCATTTGAAGGCTAAAACTATGTGAACGCATTGTGACCAGCAATGTGTAAAACATCTGATGGTCTGGTCGGTCACGTGATCACATGATATATATACACATACATATATGTATATATATTATAATCCAGTATGTAGTTGATGTTGTTGTATTGATGTGAGCTACACATTAGAGTTTAAAATTCTGGAAATATTGTTTATAGAGTTTTCATATAACAAAACAAGAAGTTAGAAAATGCTTTTGGTATTATTTATTCACCATTATACATGTTTCATTTGCTACAGACAGAAAAGCAAACAATAATGATGATGACGATGATGATGATCCTTTCTATTAAAGGCCACAAGGCCTGAAATCTTGGGGGAGGTAACTAATCACTTATATTGACCGCAGTGACTCATTGGTACTTATTTTATTGACCCCAAAAGGATGAAAGGCAAAGTCGACCCCAGCAGCATTTGAACTCAGAATATAAAGTTGGATGAAATGCCTATTTCTTTATTACCCACAAGGGGCTAAGCATAGAAGAGACAAACAAGGACAGACATAGGTATTAAGTCAATTACATCGACCCCCAGTGCGTTACTGGTACTTAATTTATCGACCCCGAAAGGATGAAAGGCAAATACCGTTAAGCATTTTACCTGGTACATCAACAATTCTACCAGCTCGTTGCTTTGATGATGATGATGATGATAATAATGATGATGATAATAATAATAATAATAATTATAATAATAATAATAATAATAATATTAATAATAATAATAATGATGATGATGATGATGATGATGATGATGATGATGATGATGATAATAATGATAATAATAATAATAATAAAAATATGGAACCTGAAGACTAAAACAATACCTGTTGTCATAGGTGCCCTCGGAATGATAGCAAAAGGAGCTGATTGCTAACTAGCTCAGATACCAGGAAACCCAAATGGCAGAAATTCATGTATGTATGTATGTAAGTATTCTCATGCATATAGTTGCATATCTAGACATGCTCACATATATTTATTTAAATGATAAACTTCTGGAAAGTTTTACAGAATTTTTACAGATCCAGTGATGGATTGGATCTATAATCTTCGAATTATCTTTCTGATTTCTGGTTTTGAGAAGCATAATTTCTCAAGATTGGTATTTAGGCAGTGTGTTAGACATCTCAGGGTCCCAATAATTCCAGCTATAAATCTGAACTTGTAATCTGGATAGAATGGCGCAGGAGTGGCTGTGTGGTAAGTAGTTTGTCTACCAACCACATGGTTCCGGGTTCAGTCCCACTGCGTAGCACCTTGGGCAAGTGTCTTCTACTATAGCCTCGGGCCAACCAAAGCCTTGTGAGTGGATTTGGCAGGCGGAAAACTGAAAGAAGCCCGTCGTATATATGTATATATATATATATATGTGTGTGTGTATGTGTGTGTGTTTGTGTGTCTGTGTTTGTCCCTCTAGCATTGCTTGACAACCGATGCTGGTGTGTTTATGTCCCCGTTACTTAGCGGTTCGGCAAAAGAGACCGATAGAATAAGTACTGGGCTTACAAAAGAATAAGTCCCGGGGTTGAGTTGCTCGATTAAATGCGGTGCTCCAGCATGGCCGCAGTCAAATGACTGAAACAAGTAAAAGAGTAACTGCAGATTTCTCAATAGTTCAGCCTAAGTATTCTCTTGTATGTATGTATGTATGTATGTATGTATGTATGTATGTATGTATGTATGTATGTATGTATGCATGCATGCATGCATGCAATATGTCTCGGGTGTGTTCTTTTGCAAGACGATAAAACGTGATAGCAGACGAGAGAGAAAAGAAAAAGAGATGAAAGTTATAGAAGAGGGGAGGAGGGATAGAAACGTAAAAGGATATAATAGCGAGTAGAGGGAAGAGATAGGTGAGAAAGTGACGGGCGGGGAGAGAAAGAGAAGAAATAGTGACGTACATGAAGTGTGGGCGGAGTCAACAACAGGAAAAAGAGTGTGACAATAACGAAAGGGGGAGAGGAGGAGGAGAGTCCGTAAACCACCTGTAGGATGTGATGGTGGAGGAAGAAGGAAGACGGGAACCGGTTAGAGAAAGGCAGTTACAGCATGAAGAATAATGAGAAGAAGGGATAATAGAGAGAGAGAGAGGGGGGGAGGGATATTGGACAAGTTTTGTTTTTAATATGATGTAGATAGACAGATAGATAGAGAGAGAGGGGCGAGAAACGGAGAGAATGAACGAGCGAGAGCGTGAGAGAGGGAGTGTGCGAATGTGACAGATTGATTGTGTTTGTGTGTGCGTGTGAGAGAGAGAGAGAGAAGAGTGAGTGAGGGAGATATGTTGTCGGTTTCTTGTCGTCGACATTGATGATTTTCCTTTTTTTTTTTTTTGGTGTGTGACAAAGGGGATTCACGAAGAAAAAAAAATACAGCAAAAAATCAACGAAAGACGGGACGGACACGAGTACAAAGACACAGCGCCAGAACACACTAAGGAAGAGCGTATTTTTAAACCCACACATAGCTTTAGTCATACATACATACATCCACACACACCTTGACATAAACGTACACGTACAATAGACATGTACTTACGTAAGAAGTAAAACGAAAAGTACACCGGGTTTAAAATACGGAAAACCTCTATACAAAGCTTTTACACACACACAAACAAATACGTGTGTTTGTTAGAGCTATAGTTTGCCTTCGTGTGTAAACGTAAAAAGTACATCACATCGCCCTTAACAAACATTAAGAAAAACGTCAAGTTGAGGGACGGTGGTACGGACGCGAAACCTCAGACAATGGAAAAGAAAAGAGAACAAGAGAGATTAATTGATAGATAGATAGATGAATAGATAGATAGAGTTTTCAGTGCCAAGCAAACTTTTTTTCATCTCCAAAAACGTTTCACCATCCATTGCTTTAACAGTCGCCATAAAAAGCATCACCTTTGTTACCCTCACCATCGTTGTCTTATTCATTCTCCTAGGTGTGTCCGACAAAAGCAATGAAATAGTTTCTGCGAGAGCGACCGAAAGAAAACAAAAACCCAAACTAACAAGGAACCTCCTCTTCTCTCTTTGGAGGGCCGAACAACCGCGAAAGATCTATGTGATCCTCCCTCAAAGAAACAAAGGACCAAAGCGATCTTGAAAAGCACCAAAATCACTCTTAAACTGCAACGGAGCAAGGGATCCTTCTTTTTCTCTCTCCTCCACACCATTAGAAAGCGATGAAATGAAACTAGCAAGACAAGTAAAGTTCAGGACATTCAGAAAGGACACTACGCTGTACTAAACAGCTGAACCAACAACTAAATATTACCAAGTTATTGGTCCAACATCAGCGCGGGTTTCTATCTTCAAATCCCCCTGTATTTTATTTATTTATCAATCTGTTGTTTTTTTTTTTTATTTTATCCTCGTACTTTCTTGTTATTTTGTTTCATTTCCTTCTATTTGATTATTTTCTTTCCCCTTTGACCTCATAAAGTAGTAGGAGGAAAAAAAAACAAAAAAACAAAAACTGCATCTTTATTTATTCACGTTCATCTGTCCGTGGGCTTTATCGTCATCTGACTGGCATCGTTATCAATGGGTCCTGTTGATAGCCAGCAAACGGAGTCAACCGAGACGCCTTCAGAGAAACCACCCATTGATGAATCCACTACAGTCAACACAATCCCTTCTAAGACATCGGTTTCTTCGAATCAGGAATCCGCCGGCTTCTGTAGTGACTGTGTGCTCAAATGTTACCTGTTCACTGCCAACACACGGCTTGCCATTCTGAACGCTATTGAGGCGAACTTCTACAAGTGAGTGCCTAACTTACAATTTATTAATTATTATTTTACTATAACTTGATCCCCCCCCCCGCTTTTGTTTCATCTCAGGTCTCGATCCCCATCAAGTAAATTTCTAAAATAAAATGAAAAAGTATAATTAATAAAAAAATTCCTTTATTTAAAAACATTAATTCCTTTGTTCTTTTGTATCCGACTTTGCCTTTCATCCTTTCGGGGTCGATAAATTAAGTACCAGTTACGCAATGGGGTCGATGTAATCGACTTAATCCGTTTGTCTGTCCTTGTTTGTCCCCTCTGTGTTTAGCCCCTTGTGGGTAGTAAAGAAATATAATTAATAAATATTTAAAGAAATTTACTGAAAATATTTGACGAAATTGATAAAGAACAATAAAAGTTGGAATATTTAATGTGAAATATTTGGTGAAAACTAATTATTGTTGTATCGATAATTGGGTGGAAATTAGTTAAATTACCCACTATCTTCTTGATTCTGTTTGTTAAATAATTCAGTACCCTTAATGCTTAAAATTATTCCGAGTGTTTATCGATCTATTGGATAGCCACACAGACCTTTCCCACTGGGGTTCAATATTGCGCACTTTACCGACCTTTGCTTTTAATGAACTCAGTCACCACGGTTAATTTCCCAACTCTTCCGGTCTTCTTTTGTATAATATATAAATGAAAATACATAATAAAACAAGTAAAGGGTGTTACAGCCATGCCTCCCTAACCTCACCTCTTTTTTACTTTTCTTTTTCTCGGTTCTTATTATATCTAGAACTGTTTTGTTCAATGTGGTCTTTTTTCTCATTTGTGACAACAGGGATGGGTTTGGCTGCTCTCTCTGGCAGATCAATCGTCTACTTAAAAACACCCACGTCGTATTTCTTGTAGCTGTTGTTATTTTGTTTAGCCCTGATCAGACAAATCGATCGTCAAAGACGTTCCAACCATAACCAACACTGATGATTATTTCATGTTCAGAAATACTACATTCTATATCAAGCACTAGATTTATTCAGTGTTTACTGCTTTTATTTTTTGATGATGTAGGGTGTTATTTGAAGGATATTTGGTTCCTACTTTAGGCAGGCAATGACCACATAGAGCAATGATTGGTTATTAGACTGACGGGGGACTCCCAGACAAAATTTTTACTGCTCCACAGATAAATCAGTAATTTTTTTAGTATTTGATCTGTCTCCAAACTCTGATCAGCAGACTTTTGGAACGTCAAGGAGTTGGACGGATGTTTCCTTCTGGGAAATAATTTTTTGTTCAAAACATTTAATATTTTAACATCTCCTCCCACCCACCTATTCCTTGCACTTTCCCCAGCAATCTTTTATTACGCCTCCTCTCTACTGCTTATTTAATTAAACATTCATAAAATCGTTTATTTTAATTGTTTTTTTCATATTTCATTACTCTTACTCTTTTACTTGTTTCAGTCACGGGGACGTAAACACACCAGCATCGGTTGTCAAGCAATGCTGGGGGGACAAACACAGACACACAAACACACACACACACATACATATATATATATATATATATATATATATATATACACACATATATACGACAGGCTTCTTTCAGTTTCTGTCTACCAAATCCACTCACAAGGCATTGGTCGGCCCGGGCTATAGCAGAAGACACTTGCCCGAGGTGCCACGCAGTGGGACTGAACCCAGAACCATGTGGTTGGTTAGCAAGCTACTTACCACACAGCCACTCCTGCGCCTAGGTGACATATTTTTGGTGTTTAACTTGTTTAATTAACTGTTCCACATGAAAACAATAAAGATGCTGCTCAGGTTAGGAAAGATGAGCCTTATGCGATGTTATTACAAGACTGCAAAGATGCTGGTTGGAGCACATGCAGCACTCTTTCCTATAGGAATTGGATATAGAGGTTTTATTGGGACCTGGCCAAGACAGTGGCTACCATCAGTTGGCACCGATCATCATCAAGCAAATGTCATCTTGAAAGAAATCCAGGCAATTGTTGAGAGAGAGCCAGTCATTGAATATGGCTAGAAAGGAATGATGAAACCTGGATGGAGAGAGATTATGTGTGAGTGTGAGGATGGTACCTGTTTGCTTGTTATATGGGCAAGCCAGACTTGCCTGACTCCACAATTTGAGTGGTGGTCATGATCCTGAAGTGGCCTTAAGCTTGCTTCCCAACTGCTTGTCTCTGGTTCAAGTACCCTTGATTCGGATCTTTTCCTTTTGAACGGCAGACAATTTCTAGTTAACTAAGCACTTTAAAACTTCGTATACTGGTGGAATGTGTCAAAATAACACATTTTTTTCTCTTGGCTTTCTTGAGAAAATTGTAATTTGTTTGTTTAATGTAGTTTAATTTTTCGAATTTTAACCAATCCTATGCTCTCTTTTGAGCTAAAATCATTTGCTGCGTCTAAAACTGAGACAACATCCTGTAACTAACTCTAAACCTTCCTCCTAACCCTAACCCTAAATTTTTTTTTCTTAATTGTTAAATTAATTTAATTGTTACACATGTAAAAAAACTAAAGCAATGGAATTAAATTAATTTAACAATTAAGAAAAAAAAATTTAGGGTTAGGGGGGAGGTTTAGGGTTAGTTACAGGATGTTGTCTCAGTTTTAGACGCAGCAAATGATTTTAGTTGAATAGAGGTAATCGATTGGTTAAAATTGCCGAAATGCTCGGATTTTCAGACGAAATATCTTACAAACTATAGAATTTTCTCAATAAAACCAAGAGAAAATGATGTTTTATAAACACATTCTACCAGTATACGAAGTTTAAAAGTGCTTAGTTAACTAGAAATTGTGTTGACATCTGCCGTTGAAAAGGAAAAGATCCCTTGATTCACTTTTGATCAATATGTCATCCAAGTATGGGACCGCGAACTCACAATCTGCTAGCATAGTATCCATCACTTGCTGAAATACTGCTGGTGCAACCTTTACCCCAAATGACAGTCTTTTGAAACTGTACAGACCTTTATGAGTATTGATTGTTTATACTTTAGCACATTCTTCATCTTCCAGTAATTGGAGGTAGGCCTCTGACAAATCCAGCTTGGAAAAATTTCCCCACCATTGCACTTAGCAAATATTTCTTCTGGGTTTGGAAGCGGATAATTGTAATTTTTTAGACAATCATTAAGACCAGTTGAGGAGTCCGCACATACTCTTACCTCGTTCTTCTTTTCTATATATACCGTAGGAGCCGCCCACTCAGAGTAGTTTTCTTTTTCAATTACCTCCATGTCTTCCAATCTTTTTAATTCCATCTCAACTTGATTTAACTCCGCAAAAGGTACATTCCTTTTCGGTTTGAACACCGGCACCACCTTTTATTTCAACTCAAACTTTACTTTAATTTTTTTACACATATAGGCGCAGGAGTGGCTGTGTGGTAAGTAGCTTGCAAACCAACCACATGGTTCCGGGTTCAGTCGCACTGCGTGACATCTTGGGCAAGTGTCTTCTGCTATAGCCTCGGGCCGACCAAAGCCTTGTGAGTGGATTTGGTAGACGGAAACTGAAAGAAGCCTGTCGTATATATGTATATATATATGTATGTGTGTGTGTATGTTTGTGTGTCTGTGTTTGTCCCTCTAGCATTGCTTGACAACCAATGCTGGTGTGTTTACATCCCCGTCACTTAGCGGTTCGGCAAAAGAGACCGATAGAATAAGTTCCGGGGTCGATTTGCTCGACTAAAGGCGGTACTCCAGCATAGCCGCAATCAAATGACTGAAACAAGTAAAAGAGTATACCGAGCTCTTTTGAAAGAATATCAGGGTATATCTTTTTCAATTTTAATTTCATTTTTTCTGATGCTTTCTCTGACACGAACTGTGACGCATTCACCTTGTTACATAATGTATTCAGTGATAGATCCCGCAGGTCGAATCCTTCCATTAAATCTGTCCTGAACAGATTCATTGTATTCTTAGATACCATTAATTTACATTTCTGCATCCTGTTTTTAAGTTTTATTTCTGGTGAAATTTCGCCCAAGAATTGAACTCTTTCCCCTGACACACCATGGGCTATCCTAGTAGTTTTTTTATACAATGGCTGCCTATCTTACTCCATGTTGCTGTATACATATCATCATATATACACAGCTCAAGAATTGAACTCTTTCTCCTGACACACCATAGGCTATCCTAGTAGTTTTTTTATACAATGGCTTGCCTATCTTACTGCATGTTGCTGTATATATATCATCATATATACACAAAATATCATCGCACATACTTATATTTACACTTATGCACATACATATGCATAAATGCATTGATCAGTATTCACATAGGTATAAACATTTCTGTGTACATATATAACATACATACTCACACTCTCACACACGCACATATATATTTATAGATATTCACATGGAAACACACACACAGATACATACACACACACACACAGATACATACACACACACACACATATACATATAAACACATGCATACAAATGTACACATACATGCACACACGTAAATATGTTTACAATTTTTATCAGCCATTACCTCTAAGAAGAAAGTGATATAGATCCTTTTAGATCAGTTAAATTTAATTAATAATTACTGCCTGAATAATAACTAACAATCAACTAGATTACATGAACCTTTCAGAAAACCTGATTCAAATTTAAGCTATATTAACTTCTAAAGCAATCATCCCAAAGCAATTAAAAATGCATTAGCTTCTAACATTAGTAAAAGACTAGCCTATTTATCTTCTAATGAAGAAATATTTAATAGACATACAAACCTCTATGATATAGCTCTAGCAAATGCTGGATATAGAGATAAAATAAAATACAGTCAACCTAACAGCATTAATAAAGATAACATAACTAATTACAAGCCAAAAAATATAACTAGTAAGCTTTTTAATCCCATCATAAATAGTAATATAATTAAAAATAAACACCTAATTAGTAACCCAAATACATATAAACAAGGAATTGATAATGATAATAAGCCTAAGATCATTTTAAATCAAACTAATACTAAGTTTTCTCATAAACCTAAGATAAATAAAAACAACCAAAATTTACAATTGTAATAATTGCTACAATGATAATAACATAACTACCCTTTCACTTACCTTCCTCCTCTCTCTGTGGAGGCGCAATGGCCCAGTGGTTAGGGCAGCGGACTCGCTGTCATAGGATCGCGGTTTCGATTCCGAGACCGGGCATTGTGAGTGTTTATTGAGCGAAAACACCTAAAGCTCCACGAGGCTCCGGCAGGGGATGGTGGTGGTCCCTGCTGTACTCTTTCACCACAACTTTCTCCCACTCTTACTTCCTGTTTCTGTTGTACCTGTATTTCAAAGGGCCGGCCTTGTCACTCTCTGTGTCACGCTGAATATCCCCGAGAACTACGTTAAGGGTACACGTGTCTGTGGAGTGCTCAGCCACTTACACATTAATTTCACGAGCAGGCTGTTCCGTTGATTCGGATCAACCGGAACCCTCGTCATCGTAACCGATGGAGTGCTTCCATCCATCCTCTCTCTATCCCCACAGGCTATCCCATTCCTCTCTCTCTCTCTCTCTCTCTCTCTCTCCCTCCTCATTAGCTTCTCTTTCCCTTTCTTTCTCTTTCTCCCTCCACTTTGCTCAGTAGCCACTTTTATGGTCATTCTCTCACAAGCCAGCCATCTCAATATAAATACACCATTCCCATTTCTGCCAAAATATTGCCTGGATATTAATGATGTGAACACACTACTCATACTTTGCCACAATACTGCCTGGATTTGCCTTGGATTTTACCTAAGGACATATGGACTAACATCCATACCTTCTGAAAAGAGAACTGTGAACTTTATTTCCATTTTTCCTTACTCTCTACTCTTCTATGTCATTGCTTACTATCTATGAATTTTTCATGTCTAGATCTTTCATGTGTTCTCTACTTGTCTCTGATGACAGAATACTCCATATGGCGAACTGGCAGAATCATTAGCACGCCGGGCGAAATGCGTAGCCGTATTTCGTCTGCCGCTACGTTCTGAGTTCAAATTCCACCGAAGTCGACTTTGCCTTTCATCCTCTCGAGGTCGATAAATTAAGTACCAGTTACGCACTGGGGTCGATCTAATCAACTTAATCCCTCTGTCTGTCCTTGTTTGTCCCCTCTATGTTTAGCCCCTTGTGGGCAATAAAGAAATAAGAATACTCCATATTCCTGCATACTCACCGATCACTTGCTATATCTCAGAAACAGCTGTAAGGCCTCATCTAATTTAAGAATGATATAAGATAATGTATATGACTTGAGATGCTTGTTATTCCTCGGTGTTTATTCTCTTTCACAAATATATATCTGCTAAATCAAAAACCTAAAATGAATCCATAGCTCCCGTCTCAGTTACGAGCTTGGAACCCTGATAACCCTTTACAGCACTTACCCAGCATATGTATTTGTTTAGATCACCAGTGAACTAAACCCCCATATTCTGCATGTGTGTGTGTGTATAGGTGCAGATATGACTGTGTGGTTGTAGTGTGCGCGCGATTCGAATATAAAGGCACCTACCTTCGCTTCCTCGTGATGGAGACCCTTCAGTGGTAACGGTTCCTTCAACACAGATCAGACCCGAACACTAAAGATAGCAGCTGCGCACCCAAACCTTAGCGACGTCTTCACACCTCGATGACCCTTGTTGGAAAGGCTGAAATGACCAGTCTGCGCGCGCCTGCCGGCTGCCCCCTTCCGGTCAGCCCCAACTTCCGGTCAACTCACCCAGCTGCTGACGTCATCCCACAGTGGTAAGAAGTTTTCTTCCCAGCCACATTTTATTCGCTTGCTGTGTGGCACTTTAAGCAAGTGTCTTCTAGTATTGTCCCAGGCTAGCCAAAGACCTTTGAGTAGGTTTCGTAGATGGAAACTGAAAGAAGTCTCTGTTATGTACAATAATGTGAGTTTTTATGTTTCTTTGTCTTGGCATCATATGATGGTTGTAAATATATTTCTTTACTACCCACAAGGGGCTAAACACAGAGGGGACAAACAAGGACAGACAAACGGATTAAGTCGATTATATCGACCCCAGTGCGTAACTGGTACTTAATTTATTGACCCCGAAAGGATGAAAGGCAAAGTCGACCTCGGCAGAATTTGAACTCAGAACGTAACGGCAGACTGTTACTTAAGCGATGTTATCCAATATTTTATTTAGTAAAGGCTTGTCATGGGTGGAGGCACAATAGCCCAGTGATTAGGGCTTCGGACTTATGGTTTCAATTCCCAGACCAGGTGTTGTGTGTGTTTATTGAACGAAAACACATAAAAAGCTCCACGAGGCTCCGGCAGGGGGTGGTGGTGACCCCTGTTGTACTCTTTCGCCCCAACTTTCTCTCGCTCTTTCTTCTTGTTTCTTGAGTAATGCTGTGATGGACTGGCGTCCCGTCCAGCTGGGGGGAACACATACGCCACAGAAACCGGGAAACCGGGCCCATGAGCCTGGCTAGGCTTGGAAAGGGTGCATAAATAAATTTTAAAAAATTGCCATGGGTTAAAATATCTGATACAGATGAGTTGTTTTATGTATTGATGAGTATAACAGTGCAGTCATCTGTGACCTTGTGGATCTCTATATTATATGCACTGTGATCCAATGTGTTGGTCTATACCATGGTGTTGGTCTATGCCAAGATGATAGGTTGGGAATATCTCATGGCTGTGATGGTCACATTGTTGATAAATTCAGGAAAAAAAATCTCATTGATACTTTTAGTTAATTAGGCCTCAAAATCACTGTTACTACTAATCTTTCGAAAGTCAATTTTCTTGATGTTTCCCAAGATCTAAACTCCCACTCTTATAAACTGTACCATAAGCCAAACGAGACACTCTCCCACATATATAAAGCTAACATTAATAATAGGATATCTAACCTCCCTTTTTTTCATTCATTTCATTCATTTACTTGTTTCAGTCATTTGACTGTGGCCATGCTGGAGCACCGTCTTTAGTTGAGGAAATTGACCCCAGGACTTATTCTTTGTAAGCCTAGTACTTATTCTATCAGTCTCTTTTGCCGAACCGCTAAGTTAAGGGGACGTAAACACACCAGCATCGGTTGTCAAGCGATGTTGGGGGAGAGGGGCAAACACAACACACAAACATACACATATATATCTACATATATACGACAGGCTTCTTTCAGTTTCTGTCCACCAAATCCACTCACAAGGCTTTGGTCGGCCCAAGGCTATAGCAGAAGACACTTGCCCAAGGTGCCACGCAGTGGGACTGAACCCGGAACCATGTGGTTCGTAAGCAAGCTACTTACCACACAGCCACTCCTACTTTGACAATGCTCTAGTCAACAGTGGCTTCAAAGATAAGGTATATTACAAAGTGAAAGCATGTAATCAAGGAACAAGTTACATTGGGCTCACCAACATAGGGATGTGGTAACTTTCAATCCTGAACCAGGAACACCTGTTGTGTTTTTGAGCAATGTACTTCATTCCCACTTTGCTTACTAGCCAAGTTCTGGGGCAGCTCCCTCCTCTTCCTCCCTTTACCTCTCTCTTTCTCTCCCTGTCTCTCTCTATCTCTTTCTCTTTTTGTCTCTGCTATTCAAACTAGTTTCTTTATATTTCCTTGTTCTTTTCTCTTTTCTTTTTCTGTTCCAGACTTGGTTGTTTCGCTGGCAGAAAGCCATACGTATTTATCATAAGTGGTTTATTGCTTACTTTTTTGTCCTTTGGCATGTTGCTTCGGAAGGAGAGTGAGAAGAGACAAGAGTGGATACCAAAGTCTGAGTTGTCGTTTAGCACAGATACTTTTTGGATAAGAAAATGGAACCAACTACAGGAATATAGGGCTGATAATCTACAGTCCGATGAAGTAAGAATCATTGTCATAGACGATGAGTTATTGTCCCCACAGAGCCTGCTCAAGGTAAGATTAGATCTTGTTTGGCAGAAATGTCATCACTAACTTACTCTTTGTTTGTTATTGTTCTTCAACCCCTGGTTGGCTCTGAGTGAGCATAGGTCTGTCATGACACAAAGCACTGACTTTTCCAGGAATTGAACTCATGATACTGCAATTGTGAGCTGAACATCCTGACCACTAGGCTACATGTCTTTGGTGTCAACATTGCTTCTTGCAAAAACACACACATACCACCACCACCACCATCATCATCATCATTACTTTCATCATTGCCATCATTTAATGTTCCTTTTTTCCATGCTAGCATGGGTTGGCTTGCTCGACAGAAACTGATGAACCAAAGGACTGCACCAGGTTTCAGTGTCTGCTTGGGCATGGTTTCTATAGCTGAATACCCTTCTTAATGCCAACCACTTCTCGGACTCTACTAGATGCTTTTTTTGTTTGTGGCACCAGTAGTGGTGAAGTCACGAAGTATCTGCAAGACAAGCCTCCCTGCCACCCCCCCTCTCCCTCCCTCAAATGAGTTGGGTATAATATCTGGGCAAAAACAGTGAATACATGGCTTCCCTTTCTGGAAAGAGAGGGAGAGAAATAGAGAGAAAGAGATGAGGTCAAGGTGCAAAGTGAATATATGAGAGAAATAGAACAGAGGAAGAGAAGAGGTGGGGGGAGGGATAAGCGTGCTCAAGTGAAACTAATGTGACTGATGGTAAGAGATGAGGATTGAGTTGAACACTAAATATCAGTTTGGAGGAGGGGAAGTGAAGGACAGGAAATAAGAATAGGTCAGGGAGGAGGAGGTGATAAGCAGCAGTAGTAGGTGGGATACGATGAGCAGGGTGGGTATCTTCTCAAGCATGGCATATCTCAATTCAGCTCAGTCCTCTGTCATCTTCTGCAAGAAGTTCAACAATCTGAGGTCATTGTTCACTAGTTCATCTCACAAATCCTGGGCCTCCTATTTCTATAGGCTCTTCTTATGTTTAGTGATCAGCACTTCATCATCATCATCATCATCGTTTAACGTCCGTTTTCCGCGCTAGCACGGGTTGGACGGTTCGACCGGGGTCTGGGAAGCCAGGGGCTGCTCCAGGCTCCAGTCTGAATCTGGCAGAGTTTCTACGGCTGGATGCCCTTCCTAACGCCAACCACTCCGTGAGTGTAGTGGGTGCTTTTTACGTGCCACCTGCACAGGTGCCGGGGGGGGGGGGGGGGTCTGGCATCGGTCACGATCAGTTCGAGCTTTTAACATGCTAGCGGCACGGAAGCCAGCTAAGGCAGCGCTGGCAACGTTCGGATGGGGCGGCGCTGGCATTGGCCATGTTCGGATAGTGCTTTTTATGTGCCACCGGCACAGGCATCATTACTACTATTTCCATTGATATTTATTTCGACGTTCATGTTCATGTACTTGACTCAACAGGTCTCCTCAAGCAATACATTATGATACCAATGTTGTATTTTCCCTGCATGTTATATCTAATGTCTCTTATACTCACGTTTACTCTCGACACATTTGCACCTCCATCGAAGCATGCTAGGACAAGTTATGAAGGTCCTCTGCATTTTTTCAAGCCCTCGCTGTCCTCTTTATTCACAGTCCAAGTTTCACAAGCATGTTGCATTGCTGTTTATATACAGGCATCACACAATCTACCTTTCAACTTAAGAAGAGGCCTTTTGTCAACCCTATATACATACATGCAAAGTGAATTGCAACCAAAAACATATGTAGGCTCAATTTGAACCTCAACATTTTTTTTCTCAAGTTAGGATGATTTTCATAAACAGCTACTGAAATTTTTAGCAGGTTGAGTTATGATGTTGGCAGAAAAATCCTTTCATTAAAATTATAGAGAAACACACCTTGGATGTTTAAGTGATGGCATCTTCACAGATCTGTCCCATCAGGTTTGTTGTAAAGCTTATGAAAAGGAATCAGCTTTATAGAGAAAGATGAACAGTGACAGATAGAAGCAAATAAACATTTTCTAATGTGTCTTTCTTGTACTAAGATAACAGAGTGTGGTGTGAGAGAGATTTGGCTGTTGTATGGGACAGAATGAACAACCTCCTTCATTGGCCCATGTGACACTAGATTTCCAGTTCTCTGCTTAAACTATGTCCAGGCTCTTTGTTGCCTGGAACCAAGTGATAGTTGACAATTGGAAGGGCATCTGACTGTTGTGAATTCTGTCCCAATGCCCCAACATACTTTCGTCTGACCCATACAAGCATACCAAAGCAGATGTTAAAACAATGATGAAGATGTCTTGAATCTAGTTAACCCTCTCTCTCTCTCAACCATTAACACTTACTCCCTCTCTCTCTCTCTCACTGTCCTTTACAGATGTATCAGCTTCATGAGATGGTCTTGGACTTAAATTCAACAAACATGCATTTAAGAGAGTACTGTAGATGGTAAGTTGATCTTCTTGTTGCTGTTGTTCTCCACTACCATTATCTCCCACCAACTTCCAACATATCACCAAAAAATTAGTTGCTTCAGTTTTACCATATTTGTTTGCTTGCTTGATTGCTTAGCCCCTTTTTTTCCAGATATTATTAAAGTTACGAAACCCAGTTTGTTCAAATCCATAATAATTTACTAAATAAAATATAATAAAGTTGCTTATTTACCAAACTATTTGGATAAGTCTTAGTAAGTGGGAAGCCGGACAAAATACTTTTGAAAAGGCATAGGTAGAAACTCCATAAGATGCACCCAGTGTAAGCTTTGGACATATAAAAGGTGTAGCAATATCAGAGGAAGTTTGACAGGGAAAATAGCTTTTGTACATGGAAGATCCACAGGTACAATAAACACTGAAAACGTACAGAAAATAGACTCCATCAACTGCCAGGGGGAAAAGCTAGAGGTAGTAGATAGCTTCTGTTATCTAGGACACCAAGTTAGTAGTAGAGGTGAATGCTCCAAGAGTGTAGCTCTGAGAATATGATTAGGCTGGGCAAAGTTCAGAGAGCTCCTCCCCATGCTGGCAACAAAGAGCTTCTCTCTCAGAGTGAAAAGCAGATTGCTTGATGCATATGTGTGAACAGCTATGCTGCATGGTAGTGAAGCATGGGCTGTGACAGCTGAGGACATGTGTAAGCTTGAAAGAAATGAAGTCAGTGTGCATGTTCGAAAGAGTGTAAGCGTCTTGAGAGAAAAGTTAGGCATAAGAGGCATCAGATGTGGTGTGCAAGAGAGGTGACTGCACTGGTATGGTCATGTGATGCTTATGGATGAGGGCAACTGTGTAGAGAAGTGCCGACGTCTATGTGGAGGGAACCAATTTACATGGATGCTTTTACATGGCACCAGCATGAGTGCTTTTAATGTGGCACCAGCACAAGACTCTTGTAGGCCAGTCCTCTTCACCAGAGGGAGTGACCTTAACATTTCTGCTGTGGAGGACAGGTGTGTTAAACCTAATAAATTTCTTCTTTTCCAATAGGGGACTTTGTCGGGCTGAATCCTTACTTCAGTTTTGGAATTACTCTGAGCCATTAATAAAGAAACAAACCCGCGACCAGATCTTAGAAGCTGTCAATGACTATGACCACAAACACAAGTAAGTGGAGATTTATTTTACCATCATCATCATCATCATTGTTCGACCGTGGTCAAGACAATGGAATTTACCATGCTACGCCAGACTTCACGGTCCATCGTGGCTTTACGGAGGTCCTGTTGCTGGATGCCTGTATCCCTGGAGATTACATCAGGGTAGGAGAGTGTGCGCCCTCTGGTATTGCGAGTAGATGGCTTCCAGAGGAGAAGAGTAGAAATTGCCTTGTTTTCAGCTCTACAACAATGTCCAGCAAACTGGACTCTCCTACCTTTCACAAGAGATGACACAGGTGGTAGTTTCCCATATATTTGCATTTTGGTTGGATGGTGCTTCCACGAGAGATTTTGAGCTCTCATAAGGAGGCGAGTGTAGGTTCCATCCAACCGCCTCTCAAGCTTCTTTGATAGCGTCCAGGTTTCTGAGCCATATAGTAGAATTGGCTAGTTTACCATACCAACCTACCCATGACTACCATTTCTGGTTTCCAGTATATAAAACTTGTTTTTAGTGTATTTTCTTTCTGTACTTTCTGTACGCATAGAAAATGGACTGGCAGTTTTCAGTCTGCTGGTTTTGCTGCTGCTACCTTATAGTGGTGGTGATGTTGGGGAGGCAGAGCTCTGTATGGTTGAGGGGATTGGGTTTGGTTTGCTGTGTCTGGAATGTAAAGAGTTAACTTGACCAACCAGTCATATTTGTGGACACAGTGAGGTATTTTGATACCTCATTTCCAAAACTCCTCAGCCACATTATTTTAATGAGCTTACAAACTATTTGATTGGCCTACCAGAAGCTTCTTGCGGTGGATGGGCGAAGATGAACGGGGTCCAGGGTAAAAGAGGGGAGAGTATAGGAAATGTGTTTGAGGGACTTTACAGGATTACAGGATGAAGCTTACTATCTAAACACAAGCACTTCATCCAAATGTAAAATTTGTGTTATAATTTTTCTCTGTCTGACGAATTTCAAATAGGAAATTCCTTACATGTTTATCTAACATGTAAAACTTTGTAGTTCCTGTTAATAAACGAAACATGTGTAATGGAGAATAAATAGTAGCAAAAAAATTTCCGCTTTTCTGTTTTGTTATACAATAATTCTGCTATTATTTCCTTAATTCGCATTTTAATATGTATTCACCATCCGTTCGTGTCCATTGCCAGCCTCGCCTGGCCCCCGTGCCGGTGACACGTAAAAGCACCATCCGTTTCGTGGCCGTTTGCCAGCTCTGTCTGGCCCCCGTGTTGGTGGCACGTAAAAGCACCATCCGTTCGTGTCCGTTGCCAGCCTCGCCTGGCCCCATGCCGGTGACACGTAAAACCACCATCCGTTCGTGGCCGTTTGCCAGCTCTGTCTGGCACCTGTGCGGGTGGCACGTAAAAAGCACCCACTACACTCACGGAGTGGTTGGCGTTAGGAAGGGCATCCAGCCGTAGAAACACTGCCAGATCTGACTGGGCCTGATGCAGCTTTCCAGCTTCACAGACCCCAGTTGAACCGTCCAACCCATGCTAGCATGGAGAACGGACGCTAAATGATGATGATGATGATGATGACAACAGCTTCTGTGGCCACATATTGGATTACAATAATGGAACAAGCGGATGTGCTTCAAGAGGAAACAGCTGGGATTTACCCTAACTATATAAAGGCAAGATTATATAAACAAAAGTAAAAAGAAAAACAGCTAATATATAGATAGATATATAGTAGTCTTTGAAAGAGAAAACCAGTTCATGGTCATATTAGTCTCTGGTCAGACAAGTGAAAATTGAACAGATCAGAAAGGGGGAGAGGTACTAAAGCAAATAACAACCACAGCAGCAGCAGCAACAAAAGGGAGATAGGTGGAGTTGATTTAAAACCAGTATGGTCTGTTTAGCTACGAAAGAATGGGGGAGAAGGTTTCAAAGCCTTTTACAGGGTGAAGTGATTATATAAATAGGCAAGTAGCATAATGGCTAGGGTGTTGCACTCATGATTGCTTGATTGCAGATTCAATTCCTAGGCCAGGCAGACTGTTGTGACCTTGGCCTATGATGGAAAGTATCAGCTGTTCACAGCCAGCAGACTAAGGTGACTCTTGTTTACTGATCACACTTCAAGAACCCTGCGAAGAATTCTTGCAGTTCCAAGCAATGCTGATTTCTTTAGGCGTTCTACCTTTACATTTGTACCAATCCTTTTGAACCATGTTGATAGTTGGGTGATGATACTTCCAAGTGCACCAATTACTATTGGTACCATGTCTACTCCCCTCAGTGACCACAACCTTCATATTTCCCCACTTCAGATCATTGTCATTCTTCAGTTTTTCGTTCTTTCTCTTTGATCTTGTTGTCACCAGGACATGCTATGTCGATTATCATGTATGTTCTTTCCTTTTTTTTTTCTTTTTTGTTTTTTTTTGTTTTTTTTACCACAACAATGTCCAGTTTCCGATGTCTGATCAGGTAATCACACTGAATCATTACATCCCACAGGGTTTTACAACTTTAATTCTTAGTGACTCCTTCTGGGGTTTTCTCATTCCACATCTTTGCTCTTTTTAGACTGTGGTTTTGACAGAACTCCCAATAGACCATTCTTGCCACATTGTCATGTCATCTTTTGTATTCATGCTGTGCCAATTTTGGGCATTCGCTAATGATGTGTCATACCATTTCACCACGCTTACCACATATTCTGTATTTGTCGCTGCCAGTAGTGTTGTTGATTCTGCACTTCACATAGTTAGTCCTTAATGCTTGTTCTTGTGCTGTGTATATAAGTTCTTCTGTCTATCTTCAGGTTACTCCTCCTCATCCATAGCTACTGGTCTTCTGTATCTGTCTTGGTGTTTGTATCTCTTGCAAACTGATTGTATACTATCTCTCTCTCTCTCTCCCTGGCTCTATCTCTCTCTCTCTGTCTCTCTCTCTCTCCTTCCATGTTTCTTTTTTGTGTTTTTATTATTATGATTATTATTATTATTTATCTTAAATACTGTGTTGTATTCTTTGCAGTGATTTAGATCATTTTCTTACAAGCATTAAAAGAAATGATTCAGGTTATATAACAGGCGCCAAAGTTACAAAGATGAAATGGAAGTTTCCGTATTCTGATTATGTAAGTAGAGTTATTCACATGCTTATGCAGACACACACACACACACACACACACATGTATTGGTTATTTTAACTCTGTTTGATGAGGTGAATATGGATCACATATAATACACGAACTGAGCTTAAGGCTCTGTTCAAAGATGTGGGGATGAATTCCAGTGTGCAAATGCAATCAAAACACCTGCTGTATCACTTCCTGCTGGGCACAGCTTTGTAGTCTCCAATGAAGCTGTCCAGAGTTGCGAATGAAACTGGAAGTTCTGTTACAGATGGACAGATTCCATGAAAATTATTCTACTAATTATCATTGTATAAGTTCAATTCTTGCCAAAGTCAAGAATTGCCTTTTATCCCTCTGCACTTGATAAAGTAAAATACCAGAAACTGTTATTATTGTTGTTATCATTATTTATCATTATTATCATCATTATCCTCATCAGTATTATTATTATTATTATTGAAGCGGGAAGCTGGAAGAATCATTAGTACACCAGACAAAATGCTTAGTGGCATTTCATTTGTCTTCGTGTTCTGAGCTCAAGTTCTACCGCGGTCACCTTTGCATTTCATCCTTTCGGGGTCAATAAAATAAGTACAAGTTGAGCACTGGGGTCAATGTAATTGCCTAACCCCTCACCCTAAAATCAATTAGAATTTATTATTACTTTTTTGAAGGTGATATATATATATAAAAATAAAATAAATCTCCTCAAATCTCAAGAATCTTTCTTAGGATTCTCACAGAATATAGGATGGTACTTTGCTGCAGGTTAACAATGTGGTTTTCAATTTTAATATCTTTGCTCTTTTAGGTAGCATTTTGGTTGGTGTACCAAGCACACCAATTGCCACAGAAATAATTGTTCTAAGTTTTCCACAGTTTCTTCAGCTCTTCAGCTAGATCTTGATATTTCTATTCTTTTTTCAAAAATTTTTTTGTTATCAACTCACTTATCATAATGAATTGCAAACTTTATGATCTTGCATTGTTTTCTTTGTCCTCTATAATTAAATCTGGTCTTCTTTGCTTCAATAGTATGGTCAGTCTTTATGGATTAGTCCCATAAGATCTTGTTATTCTCATTCTCTGTCACAGTCTCTGGTTTGTGCTCTTACTATTTTCCTGTTATTTCAAAGCCGCACACTTGGCTAACATCCCAATGCACTCTTTTATCCACACAGTCATGTCTAAACCTATACTCTTTTTATGCTAGCTTACTGCAATTACTCATTTTCTTTCCTGGAGATTCTACATTTGCTATCTGAGTGAGTTTTATAATTGATGTTGTCATTATTATTATTATTTTATTATTATTATTATTATTATTATTATTATTATTATTTCACCTTTTAGGCTTGGAAGTGGCAAATAGAATTTTCAAACACTTTCAAGACCAATCCAACAGACTTCAAAGAACTGTATGCTTACTGCTTTTAGTAAGTAAATCATTGAAATCATCCTCAACATTATCATCTTTTAATATTTGACTTCTTTGCTAACCTGGTTTGAACAGTTTACCATGATCTGACAGGTTGGAGGAGTATGCCATGCTCCAATGGCTACTTTGATATGTTTTTACAGCTGGATAATTCCTTTGTTACACCCGCACTAGTGAGATGACCATATAGCATGCAAGATAACGGTCCTCATAGATTGGAGTGATGGGGTTTTAGTCTTGATCTATATATATATGTATGTATTTGTAACAGGCTTTTTCTATTGAGTGAACCTGCAGCAGACAGAGAGGTGTCTTTATGCCAGGTGCCAAAAGGTTAAACTATGAAAGAAGTGGACAGGAGCAGGTTCTTGCCCTAGTGGAGATACATGGTTACCTTGTAAGATACAAGAGTGGTGGAAGCAAACCTCTGTACTTGGCTTTTGTTGACATGAAGAAAGCCTTTGACAGGGTCCTTCAATCCCTCATCTGGTGGTCAGTGTGGAAACTGGGGAAAGACAAGTGGTTGGTGAGAGCTGTACCAGCCCTGTACAAAGATGCTGTCAGTAAGGTGAGGGTTGGCAATGAGTATAGTGAAAAATTCCAAGTAGAAGTAAGGGTTCCCTGAGGATCAGTCCTCAGCCCCCTCTTATTTATTATAGTTCTCCAGGCAATAACAGAGGAATTCAAGATAGACTGCCCTTGGGAGCTTCTCTATACTGATTATTTTGCTCTAATAGCCGAGTCACTGCCAGAACTAGAGACAAAGTTCAGGGTGTGGAAGTAAGGTCTAGAATCAAAGAGCCTTAGGGTTAACTTAGCAAAAACCAAAGTGTTAGTAAGTAGGAAGGCTGACAAATCACAAACTCCTTCAGGTAGATGGTCCTGCTTGGTCTGTAGAAAAGGCATGGGTAGAAACTCCATATAATGTACCTGATATAAGCTATGGACACATAAAAGGTGCAGCAATATCAAAGGAAGGTTAACCAGGAAGATAGATTTTTGGTGTGGCAGATGCATAAGGGCAATAAACACTGAAGATGTACAGAAAACAGATTCTATCACATGCCAGGGAGAGAAACCAGAAGTAGTTGATAGCTTCTGCTACCTAGGCAACCAAGTTTGAAGTAGGGTTAGTTGCTCTGAGAGTGTAGCAGCTAGAATAAGAATAACCTGGGCAAAGTTCAGGGAGCTCCTACCTCTGTTGGCAACTAAGGGCCTCTCACTCGAGATGAAAGGTAGACTGTATGATGCATGTGTGTGAACTGCCATGCTACATGGCAGTGAAGCATGGGCCATGACTGCTGATGACATGCATAGGCTTGAAAGAAATGAAGCTAGTATGATCTGCCTCACAGAAGCAATGACAGACCTTTGGAGATATGCTGTGCTTGAGAAGACCCAGCAACTAAAGTAAGATCACAGCCATGCATGTCCATCCCAGTTAAGAGTACCCCTGATGCATCATGGGATATGATATGCTTGAGTAACACCTGTTGAGTCAAGTAAAACCAATAGCATAGCTGTGGCCAGTGCCCCGTGACTGGCTCCTGTGCCAGTGGAATGTAAAAAGTACTATCCGAATGTGATCGATGCCAGGTCTGCGTGACTGGCTCCTGTGCTGGTGGCACATAAAAAGCACCCACTACACTCTCAGAGTAGTTGGCTTTAGGAAGGGTATCTAGCTGTAGAAACATTGCCGGATCAGATTGGAGCCTGGTGCAGCCGCTGGCTCTCCAGACCTCAGTCAAACCATCCAAACCATATCAGCATGGAAAACAGACATTAAACGATGATGATGGCGATGAGGGTTGTTGACAATTTTCCTTCTTCTTTGGACTTTTCCCTTTCACCAAACGTCAAACTAATATAATTCTTGTGCACATTCTCGTGTGTGTTTTATCCTCTTATAATTTTTTTCTCGTTTTGTTTTTTATTCATTTTTTTAATCTTTTGCTCATTGAATTGACTATATATATATATATCACCGTGACCGACCAAGCTATCAGATGTTGCTACACATTGCTGGTCACAATGCGCTTCGCATTGTTTTAGCCTTCAAATGACGCCACTCCGCGGGCTAAGCAAGCAGGCCAACAGAAGAAAGAGTGAGAGAAAGTTGTGGCGAAAGAGTACAGCAGGGATCACCACCCCCTGCTGGAGCCTCGTGGAGCTTTAGGTGTTTTCACTCAATAAACACTCACAACGCTAGGTCTGGGAATCGAAACCGCGATCCTACGACCACGAGTCCGCTGCCCTAACCACTGGGCCATTGCGCCTCCACACACACACACACACACACACACACACACATATATATATATATATGTAGATGTCCGATTGATGTACTTGGTACAGTCATGGTTGTATTTATTATTATTATTATTATTATTAATATTAATAGTAATTTTTATTGACTTTTGTAGGGTTATAATTTTATGAACTGAACTGTGTGTTTTTTTTTATTTTTTATGTATATGTCTGATTTAAATTTAAATGAGTGTGCATATATTTTCCTGTAGGTTAGTTTTGGAACTAGAAGTCCAATATGTAGAATAACTGTGTTTGTTAATGTATATTGATATATTTTGTTTATTTTGTATTATTGTATTAATGAGTATATATATATGTGTAGTATTATGAGTGTCTATGCACACGTTCTTATATTTTATATTTTTATATTTATATGTAAAAAAATTTTTTTCACACTTATAATAAATTAAATTCTCTGAAGAGGTCATGGGACATCCTTGTTAATGTCTCATTTATACCTGCCTTATATGGCTTATAGGTTAAATGAGGCATACTTGTCCTTACTGCCGAAACAGCTGTCAGATATGATATAATTATATATTATATTTTATATTTTATATTTCTATTTCCTTGTCTAATTATATTTACAATATATTTTGTATAATGCCTTTGCTGTTATGTAATGGTGTAATAAAGTATTGATTGCGTATCATCTGATGGTTGATGTTTGATTGATTTAAGTATGTTTCTCCATTTTCTAATTTTGTATATATATATATATATATATATAATACACACACACACATATATATATGTATATACACCTGTGTGTGTGGATGGTAGGCTTCTCCAGTTTCTCTCTGTCATGTTTGCTCTCAAGAATATCAGATACCTTTTATACTACCATTCTGCACTGCTTATTTTTGTATTAGTGTTTAGTGTACATTGCATAATCCAGTTTGTTATTCCATTTTCCCTTTCAGTGATTTCACCCAATATGGTACTGGATTTGAAGAAGATGCCCTGCTGGTGTTTATTGGCTACAGTATTATGGGCGTTTACATCATAATCTGTCTTGGCAAATGTAACCTCGTTGAGCAAAAGGTATGTTGCTACCTTTATATCCTATACCCCTGCCCCTCATACATACACACCTTTATGACACCTTTGACCTTATTTCTTTACTGTCTTCACAATCAACAAAACAGTGCCACAACAGTGGCAGTGAAATTGGTTGTGGATACACTGGATTTATTTATGGTGGTGAGGGTTTCAAATGGATCCCCTGCAACTCAGCACAGAGCAAACATCACAGAAGCCTTTGTTCAAATATATTTAGGTGCGGCTGTGTGCTAAGAAGGTATCACAGGTATCACAGCTACTGTTTCCATTGATATTTGGTTCGATGTTCATGTGCCACCGGCACAGAAGCCATTCAAGGCAGGGTTGGCATCGGTCACGTTTGGATGGTGCCACCGGCACAGAAGCCAGTGGAGGCTGCACTGGCAACGGTCACGTTCGGATGGTGCTTTTTATGTGTCCCCGGCACAGGTAATATATATATATATACAGTAAAGTAAAAGAAAAATGAAAACATAAGGGGAAGGGAAAGGAAGGGAGTGAGAGATTTAGTGGGGGAGAAACCCTGAGAGAGAAAGAGAGAGAGAGGGAAAGAAAGATTTCCAATATAGAATTAAATGCCAAAATGATTCAAGGAATCATTTACATACCATTAAACAATATATCGCAATATCTTGCAGAAGTGCTTTGAAACCTCTTGTGGACCCTCGGGGTTTTTGACAGCCATAGTTGGGAAATGCTGATTCAGTGTGTCCTTCCAGTGAATGTGATTTGTGAGTTATTAGGCTGTTATATCTAAAAGGTCAAATGTTCACACGAAGGCTCTCTCTCTCTCTCTCCTCCCTTAATTATTCTATCTTCTATTGGTTCTTCATTTTCATCTCCACCATACCACCCTTACACACACACACACACACACACCACTAGAATCTTAAAACAAAAATCAACCTGAAAACCAATTATTTATCAACCGTTGTTTGTGCTTTATTCCAGTTAGGTTTGGCTTTTGTCGGCATCATGTGTGTTGCAATTGGTTACTTTGTTACTCTTGGACTTGGTGGTATATTCAACATCACTTACGGAGCATTAAATAGGGTTTTAGCCCTCCTGCTACTTGGTAAGTCCTCTCTCACTAACCCTTCTTCAATTTTGGTTTTGGCCATCAACTCTAAGACAACTTCAGGTAATTCTGAAGGCAAGTCTAAATGAAATTGAATGATCGTAGATGTGAATGTTGTTGATCATAAGTCTGTTCGATCAGAGCTGAATGGGAGGGAGTTCTAATTAAAATGTGCAGGTGTGCATTTGTTAATTAGTCCTCAATTATCTCTGATTGAACAGACCTATGTATATAGACACATACACAGTTGACTGAACCTGAAACCACATGGTTGCGAAGTGAGCTTCTTAACCACACTGCCATGCCTGTACCTTCCTACATATGGATTGGAAGCACTCCGTCGGTTACGACGATGAGGGTTCCGGTTGATCCAAATCAACAGAACAGCCTGCTCATGAAATTAACGTGTAAGTGGCTGAGCACTCCACAGACACGTGCACCCTTAACGTAGTTCTCGGGGATATTCAGCGTGACACAGAGAGTGACAAGGCCGGCCCCTTGAAATACAGGTACAACAGAAACAGGAAGTAAGAGTGAGAGAAAGTTGTGGTGAAAGAGTACAGCAGGGATCACCACCATCCCCTGCCGGAGCCTCATGGAGCTTTAGGTGTTTTCGCTCAATAAACACTCACAACGCCCGGTCTGGGAATCGAAACCGCGATCGTATGACCGCGAGTCCGCTGCCCTAACCACTGGGCCTCCACCTTCCTACATATATACACACATGCACATACACACACACACACGTGTGTGTGTGAAATTCAATCTTTGTTGTTATGGATTTCTCATATTTTGTGATGTATGACTGGCTATACAATGAAAGATGTTAAGAAGAAGATATCAATATATACAAAGAGTTTGGTTTAAAAATTACTGAATCCAAGCATAGTTAATTTATTATATATGTCTCTAGATTTTAGGCTTTGCTAAATACCATTCTTATAGTAAACCTAACAAAGATTTGCAGTATCTTAACATATTTTAACCATCCTCCAGTAAACTTTGAAAACTTGGTTAATAAGTTTATTAAGTGCATATACAGCTTATCATATGAGAGGATTTTACCCATGTTGTTCATTATTACAACAATTCTTTTAAAAAATAGTGGGTTCAAAGATAAGATTCATTGCATAAAGGCCACACTAATATTCATAGACGCAACAATTGGAGACAAAATATCATCTGGTATAATCCTCTCTATAGTTTAAATGACTATTTCAGTAGTATATGGTATAATCCTCTATGTTGTTTAAATGCTAATTGCAATATTAATAATATTACTAAGCCACATTTACAGTATAAAATTGTACATCTGTTTAGTAATTTTGTTAAGAATTTTTTAAGGATTATTGGTGGATGATTGTACTTTTCTTAATTATTTATTTGATTAGTCCACATTAATCTGTAAGAATCATAAATCCTGGTTCCTGGACAGGATGCTTTTCTGTCACAGGATTACTCATTTTTACCAGCTGAGTGGACTGAAGCAACATGAAATGAAGCATTTTGCTCAAGAACACAACACATTGCCCAGTCTAGGAATCGAAACCACAATCTTATGATCACGAGTCCAATGCACTAACCACCAAGCCATGTGCCTCCACTGTTATTTATTTATCTTCCTTTTACTGTTTCAGGAATTGGTATAGATGACATGTTTGTGATTCTTGGAGCACTAAACAACCTCTCGAAATTGGAAAAAGAGCGTCCTGTACCTGAACAAATCGGTCTCATTATGAAGCATGCAGGCGTATCAATCACTATCACAACATTGAGTGACATTACTGCTTTTGCAATTGGAGCCACTTCGGTAGGTTGTTGTTGTTATTTAGCTCCAGGTGAGCAAATTATTAACATCTACAGAAAACACTTGAACGAAGGAGAGTAGGTAGGGGAAGGGGAATTCCCGGGTATAACAATCTTCCCCTTCTCAGATGGGGGGGGGGGCCTTTGTCTTGCAAGCTACTCAGTGGCCTCATTGGTACTGGTACCATGTAAAAAGCACCCACTACACTATGAGGAGACTATGGTGGTTTGATCACACATTGTGATACCCCCCCATGACGAGGTCGTCCAGAAAGCAATAGTACCAGATCCTCCCCTAGGATGGTGTAAGAAGTGGAGAGATGGTCAACTGAAGACGTCAGTCAAGGTGGATATGGAGTTTGTTTCTGGCCCTCAAGTCTTTGGTGTTCGTTGCTGGAACCAGGAATGGCTTTAACACGCTACAGAATCATCCACCAACAGATGTGCATGGATCTTTTACGTGGTGAACTCAATAGGAGCTGGCTTAACCCTTCCCAGGTGAATGCCATTACAAGACAAGACAGTAATTTTTACTGGTGTTAGGAAAATGCATCCAGTTGTAGAAACCATGACAAACCAAACGGTAGAGCATGGCTCAGTCCTCTGGATAGCCAGCACTTGTTGCACCATCCAGCCCATGCCAGCATGGAACTGGTAAGCCAGAGCACTGCAGCAAGCTCCAGTCTGTTTTCATTTGGTTTCTAAAGCTGGATGTCTTCCCTAATGCCAACCATTCCACAGATGCCTTTTTCATATCACCGGCACAAGTGCCTTTTCTGTGTCACTGGCACATGTGCCTTTTACATGTCACCAGCATGGGTGCCTTTTATGTATCACTGGCACGGGTGCCTTTTATCTGTCACTGGTACCAAAAGGGATAATAATTTATTTATTTAATTCAGTTTATATTCCAATATATACTAACATGCAAATTTTTTTGTCCATGTTTCTTGTTCTAGGCATTTCCAGGTCTACGGACATTTTGCCTTTACAACTGCATTGGAATTCTGAGCATCTATATAATGCAAATTACATTCTTTGCAAGTTGCATGTCTCTTGATTTACGGCGAGTTTTAGACCACCGAGATGGGTTGTTCTGCTGCTACAAACACACTGACTACACACCAAATAAATGGAGTGAGAAGGAAATACTGAAAATAATTTTCTACAAGGCTGCAAAGAATTATCTTAGTAAAAAACCTGTTAAGGTAAGTGTATCTTTTATTTTATCTTTTATTTGTTTCAGTTATTGGACTGTGACCATATTGGGACATCACCTTAAAGAGTTTGTCTGGTTTGGTATGGTTTCTACATCTCAATGCCCTTCCTAATGCCAACCACTTTACAGAATGTGCTGGGTGCTTTTTACATGTTACTGATATATGTGCCTTTATATGGCACAAGCATGAGTGCATTTTACACAACACCAGCACAAATGCATTTTATGTGGCACTGGCACCTACAAGACAAAGACAGCTGGGAGAGTGAATGAGGGCT